>NC_079213.1:71331530-71421530 GCF_029633865.1 Lampris incognitus | reverse complement strand
CTCGCTCATGCACACACACGTATGCAGTATATGTACACACTCTCATGGACATGTAATCACACAGTCATACTCTCCCTGAGCTAAAAAAAAAAAGGTGTGAGGATCCCTCAGAAGGCTGTCCGAACACCCTGGCAGACAGACAGACAAAGAGACACACAGTCCCTGGAGCCCTAAGTTATCAACACACAGGTCCCTTTTGTTTATCCGTCATATGCTGGGCCCTTCTCCGGAAGTCACACAGGTCTCTGCTCTTCCTCTCATCCTGGTGAGATGAGGCAAACCCATCACAACTTTAGAACGAGGGGAGGCGAAGCCTCTGTGGTGCTAACAAAGAAAACTTAGCGCTGCCTTACTGATAATGAATCATATTTGACGAAGTGGACTTATTCGGCATTTGTTTTAGGGTTCATGTCCAACTGAGCCTTAATTTCATCAATGTTTTCTCAGACGCACACACACACACACACACACACACACACACACACACACACACACACACACACACACACACACACACACACACACACACACATATATTGAGGGTACTACCACAGAATCCAAAAAGTTGATTTTTCCATTCAATGTCAATTAGGCAGTACTTGATTTTGTCCCATGACCACAGCTCTGTGTGATCCAGTTTCAGAGGACTTTGTGATCCTCACCAAAGCAGACTGTACTAACGGTCAGCAGTACACATGAAACTACTGCAGACCGAGGAGATGATGCAGTATTACACGGTCATTGTCTTAATATTTTGCTTCACATTGCTGATGTAATGGAATTTGGATATATTTTTCCATTGATTTTTTTTTCTTCTTCTTCTCTTCGTGTCTGCTTGTTGTGTCCGTTTAACTGAGAAGATTCGAACGTGTTGCACAGATTTGGTTTTGGAAGTCTGGGAACTCATGAAAGCAGCTTCAGGAGGTCTCGGCTGTTCAGCCTTTGTCTTCAGGAGAGACAAATTGAGCATAAGTGCTGCGATCAGACTGAATGCTGTCTCAAGCTGACACTGTGAAAGGGAAATGTATTGAAGAGTATGTGAGAGACAAGCAGCTCAACCAGTTCGTCTGAGACGTGTGCTTTTTTATTTGGGTCAGTTCGTTCTCAGCAAAACTGAATTCTGATGAAATGTGCTTTGAACTTGACAGGAATGGTTCCTTTCTTGTTCTCAGGACACATGCTGATATCTTTTCTCTCCTCTTTCTCTAGTTCTTTTTCTGTTCTGCCTGCATCTTTATTTTCCTCTTTTCTTCTCTCTCTCTCCTCTCTCTCTCCGCTCTGCCCCCTCTCTCCTTCTTCTCTCTCGCTCTCTCCTTCTCTCTCTCTCCCCTCTCTCTCTCTCTTTCTCCTCTCTCCTTATTCTTCTCCCTCCTTCTCTCTCCTTCTTCTTCTTCTCTCTCGCTCTCTCTCCTTCTTCTCTCCTCTCTCTCACTCTCCTTCTCTACTCTCTCTCTCTGTGTCCTCCTGTTGCATCTGAGTCTGTCTTGTGATGTGAGTGTGTGTGTGTGTGTGTGTGTGTGTGTGTGTGTGTGTGTGTGTGTGTGTGTGTGTGTGTGTGTGTGTGTGTGTGTGAGCAGAATGCCAAGGACAGATGGGTAGACAGAGGGGTGAGTGGGTTCACAGATGAGCATGCACACACAGATACACAGGGAAAAACACAAACACACTTTTTTAAACATGCACTTACACGATTGGATAAACACAGTATCCACAGGAACACTCACAAACACACACACACACGGAGACAGGCGCACATGCACGTAGCTGTGGCGACATGCTGACAAGTGCTTGGCTTTATGCTATATGTATACACTGCAAGTTGAGTGGGTTTAGACCAAGTCCTCACACACACACAAACACAAACACACACACACACACACACACACACACACACACACGGTTAAACCCTGAGACCTTAGCCCTGTGGTCAGTCAGGAATGAGTCTCATCATGTCACTATTTTCTTCTCCCTTTTCCCTCAACCTCTGTCCTTTCACTGTCCACACTCTTTATTCTCTCTTGTCCTCTTTTGTCCCTAAATCTGTCTTGTTTGTCTCATTATTTCTCTTTCTGTAGCAGTAAGTCACTCTCCCTCCTTCTCTCTCTCTCGTTGGTTATCAAGAACTTGCTTCATGTGGGCCCCTCGAGGCCTTTAGGTTCCTGAAAAATGCATGTGTCCATATGTTCACACGTACTGTGCACAGACACACACACACAAGGGACAGACTTTGATAGGGTCTCATCTCATTATCACCCACTCAGCATGTGACGAAGCAACAAGCGTTTGCAGGGCAGGGCCAAGTGGGTCCAGGTCCAGCAGTGCCATGCCGGGTCATCAGGGAGAAAGAAACTGTTCACTTGAAACTGTTGCAAGGATATCTCTCAAAGTGGAAAAATCCACACAAAAAAATTGTGATATTTTATTTTGCATGAAACTAAGCGATAAATTGTTCTTTATTCGCACGCTGCCGTTGCAGCACTAATCCATTTATTTCATATAGAGGCCATTTCAGTAACTTTTCAAAAAAAAAAAAAGGGTAATTGCTTTCATTGAATTGTCAGAGTACATACTCAGTCACTGGGAAGTCTGCTGCAGGAAAGCCCCCAGAGAAGGCACCAGTGTGAGTTCCCAGGAAGAGCACCCCAGTAAAAAAACCAAACTGCTTCCTTTCACAATTAAACACCCCTTTTCCAATTAGAAATGACACATGGGTGTATTTTCATGGAAAACCTGTCTTAGGAGCGGCTGCTGGAAAAATGGATCGTGTTTTTTATTTGGAATCACAGCGAGACGTACAACTTGATAAAGCCCACTGCAAAGAAACGTCTGTGAAGACTGACCCTCCGCCTCGGCTGTAACGTCTAATGCGGCCTGCGTGGTGCCCTTCACGGACCCACAACACCGTAATTGGAAATGACACCTTGTCTTTGATCCCAGGTGTTCTGTCTGTCTGGAGCTGCCACTAAATACAGGTAGTGCTGGTATACACGTCCTCTGTGGACACCGAAAGTCAGCACAGCCCGTAGGTCCTACAGAGCACCTTGTCTTGCAGCCCCAACTCACCTCAGCCTAGCAAGTCTCTTCCCCTGCAGTGCAGCCGAATGGCTCGGTGCTCAGTCGTCCATTTGTGGTCCATTTGTACAAGGAAACTCCGCGGTGTGAGTGTTTCTTTGAACGTAACCCCCCCACCACCACCACCACACACCCCACAGGGAGCATTTGTACCGGCACTTTGTGTCACGAATTCGAGCGTCATTTCGATGTCGGCTGGCCGGCAGGTCTTAAAGAAGGATTTCAGCTACTTCTGCTTGCAGTGGCTTGGCTGAATTTTAGGTTGGCTTTGCTACCAATATGTGAGTTTCCAGTGGCAGACAAGAGTTAAGTGTGACTAGAAGTATATGTGTTACGTAGACTAGCGGTTTCCAGCTATACACTATGAAGAGCCGTATGTATAAATGTCTTCTGTCCTTACCAACACCTGAACTTCACCCAGACAGGGGAGGGAGGACTCATGAGCGAGGTCAGTCATCGTTGTGTCGTATTGGCATGAAAACCTACCTACACTTGACCCCGAGAGAAAACAAGGATTTTCTGTCATTTACTTGCCTGTTAGAAGCATGGTTGACTATCACTTTTACATGTTCGGTGTCCCAGCATGTAGTGGAAGGAGTTAGGTGATGCATCTGAATTCGTTTCTGCAGGATGGAACAGTCTTCTTCTTCTTCCGGCTTGTTCCCTGTTTCTCAGGGGTCGTCACAGCGGATTCTTGCCCTCTGTAGCTTTCTGTCTGATGCGTCCCTCTTCTGCGGTCCAACCCTCCTCGTGTCCTCCTCTATCTGGTCTCTCCATCTTTTCCTTAAAAAAAAAAAAGATGAAACAAGAAAGATGTATGCAAGATGGAACAGCTTAGTTGATTAAAACAGCACTAGCCTTGGCTTACCGAGATAGCATGTGTTGTGTCGAGGCCTATCTATTGCTTGTAACATGGCCCTAAAATAAAAAAAAATTAAAATTAAACATCCCATGGTTGGCTGATTAGCGCTCATGGTTACTCATATGGCTCTGATTTGTGGTAAGATTTTAAAGGAGATGAGCGCATCATACTTTAAGTGTTGCATAGCTGCTGTAAGCCCTGATATTTTCCACTAGTGTAAGATTAACTTTAACATTACTGTTTTTATAAAGTCCATCACCTCTGATATCTGTCAAAACCCTACAAGACTTTACTTTTGTACGTGTGTGTGTGTGCGCGTGTGTGGTTTTGTGTGCGTGTATGGGTGCATGCCCAAGCATATGCCCTGCTTAGTTTGGTTGGCCTCAGATAACCTGTATCATGCGACCAAGTCCTCCTGACTTTTCAATTTTCTACACACACATCTCTCTCTCTCTCTCTCTCTCTCTCTCTCTCTCTCTCTCTCTCTCTCTCTCGCTCGCTCGCTCGCTCGCTCGCTCTCATTTACCCACCCCCTCTCTTCCTCTGCCTCTGCCCTAAACTGCCTTTTCGTCTTTCTTTTGCTCAGTAACTATCATATTATTTAGTTTCTTTCGTTCTTTCTGTCTCTTTCTTTCTTTCTGAAGCACATGTTGCCACAAACACCCAGACACCACTAATGTTGTCACCCTGACTATCTCTTTCCCTCTATCAGAGAGGTATGAACCTTCTTTCCCTCTATCAGGGAGGTATGAACCTTCGTTCCCTCTATCAGGGAGGTATGAACCTCCTGCAGCTATCTTCCTCAGTCAGAGTTCAGGAGACTCGGGGTGCCATTTTGAAATGGACTGCTGCTAAATCAAATGCAACACCGGTGTGCTCCTCAACTCCACTTGTATCTTGTCAGCTTTTCTGTGAGTGGAAGGAAGGTGCTTTAAAATCCATACTGACGTTTGTGGGGAGAAAGTTATCCAAAATAGTAAGTGCAAGTTGGTGACCGGACAGCATTTTGTAATGGAAATGGTCTTTGTTTCACGTGTGATTGGGACTCGGAGTAGAAACACTGCTGCTACCTAAGGAGTGTTTAGTCCATATAGTGGGTACATACAATATGATTTAACATTAGCAACATCTTCACGGATGTTTAATGTAGTTTAGTTGTGTTTTCAGTATACAGAAATGAAGTGTTGTGTACGTTTTGAGACACTGGTATTCAGATTATAGATGTTTTATTAATTTTGAGTACTATACTTACAGAATACTTAACTAACAGAATACTTACATGGGTGGGACTACGTGTTCACATTTCTTTGATGGGCGAGCACGGGCTCACACAAAAACTGAAAACCCGAATGGGAGGAAATTGTCTTTAAAAAGGTAGGCTTGGGCTGCAGTCTGCAACTAAGCAACAATAACACACATGGAAAACAAATGATTTGCCACAGTAGATTCACTCTTTGCATTGGAATTCATGTATTGTGTGTGTGTGTGTGTGTGTGTGTGTGTGTGTGTGTGTGTGTGTGTGTGTGTGTGTGTGTGTGTGTGTGTGTGAGACTGTGCATAGTTCTGCTGTGTGTCGTGCATTTACACTTTGCTGTCATAGCCTATTTCTTGTTCATGCAACATAATAGGAATAGAAATAGTAAGGTGAGGTCAACTGAAAACCCCCCATGGTGAAACGTATACGCCCTGGCGCTGACCATCTCCCTAATCAAGATTCATCATATGGTCTTTTAAAACTTAGAAAGTGCACGTACCATATGTCGGTGGAGCGCAGCAGAAATGGGCAAATCATCAAGACATACTGAGATAATGACATGGGAGATAAACCAGCAACACCAAGGAATGAGCAACGCTGTGACATAAATCAAACCATGGCACAGCACAACTGTTTCACATGTGTCTATTGAAGATGTATTCTAAATGTAATCCGAATAAGTTACTCTTATTGAGTAGCTACATTACTTATTACATTTAGGACGGAGACTGACAGGTGAGCTGTCCAGTGGTTGGACTTGTTGCAAACAGTAGATTAAAGGTGATCGGTTGGAGCATTCAAGTGGTCCCTGTTGTGATATCACCAAAGGTGCGATACCGAAATGGCCCGTAAAATTGTGATTTTTGAATACAGAAATTTTAGCAAAATGTGACAGTATCAAGGTTTAATATTTCCCCATCTCTGAGCTGAAGTGCTGCTGTGCTTACTTACGGGAGGGCAAGGGAAAATCTGTTTATTATCCTCGCCAGGCGGATAGCCTGGCGGGGATTATGCCTCTGTGTGTGTGTGTGTGTGTGTGTGTGTGTGTGTGTGTGTGTGTGTGTGTGTGTGTGTGTGTGTGTGTGCGTGTGTGCGTGTGTGTGTCCGCGGCTAATCTCGCAAACTACTGGACCTATCAGTAACTTAACATTTTTTGTGCACAGTTATGAGTGTATGTTGAAGAGAGCCTCTCGTGGTTGTGGTCATTCAAAATCTTTGTTAAAGGTTTGTTCTCGGTATCGCCATTCCCTCTCTCTTCATTCACTTTCTAGCTCGCTCGACTGACGCTATTCTCTGCTCCTCCCTGATCTAAGTCATCCATGTGTGTGCGCGACTCACATCTGCTGTTGACTCGGATCAGGCAGTGACACGATCAAAAGTTACTGAAAGAATCCGATCATCTAAAAAATGCGAAAGTTACAAGGGAACAACTTCCTCTAGGTTGCAGTCAAAGCAGGAAGTGTAGCATGTTCTTGTCGCTGCCCAATCTGAGTCAAGTGTAGATGTGAGTCGTGCATGCATGACCGTAAATGGGTTCCCAGTTTTATTATATTATGAAAATAAAGAAAGGGTTAGAGTCAGACCAAAGTTGTCACATAGAAAACCTTTTCATTTTGAAAGTGGAAGTTCGTATTGGACTTGGTTGCATGCATGCGAGGGTCCGCTTAGGAGGCTGCACATCCACAGACTGACAGGTGAAACGTTTTTATTAGACAGATTTTTTTAGCTTGCGTTTTGCATATTAATCTTTTTACCTCCTTATTTCCCGTTCAATCGACTTGGGCGCTGCACAAGAATCTTATAATGGCAGGAAAAAACACTGGTTTTTCTGTCTGTCCATATGTGCGTACCTGCTACTCGCATACTACTGGGCCTGCCAGCCCAATACCTTTTTTGCAGTTATGACTGTATGATCAGGGACCTCTCATGGTTGTGGTTCAAAACCTTTGAAAAACCTGTTTTACATCGCAACTGAGAGCAAACTCCTCAGCTGGTTTTTCGCCTAAATGCGAGCACCGGGAAGGGAGAGATTCGCTCAATGTGAAATTGAGGTCTCTTAATACCAGAAGTGTATTTCTCCACACTACCCCGGACCTGCACTCAGGCTTACAGCTAGCACGCGTTATGACATTCGAGATTTTCTAGTCTACAGATCTTAACAGTAGATTTAAAGAACGGGTGACCTTCCTGGCTTGAAGTAGCAGGTTGAGCAGATCACAACCTGGATTGTATCAATTTGGGTCAAATATCAGCACTCACTCAAATGGTTGTGCAGTTCATTGTTAAATACGATACCTCCTGTGTCCTGGAACCTATATAATCTATATCTGCCTTCAACTTTGCAGTACCACAAAGAAAACCAATGCTGGCCAGCAGACTGCTGAACGATTTAATATACTGAAATACTGAAAACGACTAAACTATATACCAACACTAATCAAATACTGCTGTAACACAAATAGTCCCCCATACTAACAAAGTAATATCACAATAAGCATGCTTTACTTTAAAGAAACTATCAACCAAAACAACATACAATTTACATAGCAGTTTTGCCACGTTGCAAAAGCTTTCACTGGTTGCTTTTTTTTCCCCATGAGCGGTTTCTTTTTCTGACAAACATTTCAAAAGAAGCAAGTACACCACCGAGATAACCCATCTGAACCCATTTGAATCCCCCTCCCCTTTAAGTTTTCTTGACACCCCGGTTTTCTCCGTTTGAGTCCCCGATTATTTGATTTGTGCGCTCATTAAATCGCTGCCATTGTTTTGCCACGGTCTAACTGCTCGATGACTCCATCGCGGTGCAAAACATTCCCCCCCCCTCCATTTTCTACAAACCTACACCCCCCGAAAATTGTTTGTTCAACTCAATCAGTGTGCTGTAATCAGTTGGAGAACAGATAATCACACTGCTTTTGTAAGGTAATGAGATTCTTATTGCTGCTGCACAGTCTCACACACAGAGACAGACATTATTGCACACACACACACACACACACACACACACACACACACACACACACACACACACACACACAGAGGTGCACAGTCAGAGAACCAGAGAGAGACAATTTTGTGTATTGAATTAAAAGTGTAACTTTATCTGATTAAGCCTTATTGCCGTCATAGATGACCTCATTGTGTATAGTAAATATGGTATTGTTTTTTTTTTCTCCCTTTTGTCCCCCCCCCCCCCCTCTCAGTTGAATCTCACTGTGGCTCAAGTTCAAGACCCTACATCTTCCCTTTGTGAGTTGCTAATGTTGCAGCCTTGGCCAACTTAGATTCTGACACATCAGTCGCCAGGTCCTTCACTGGGTCACCCAGACACTCGCATGTCTACAGCACGTCTCACTGACGGTATACTGTACCTGTACCTCCACAGTTAAGATAAGGTGCTACACTCATTGTTCCGGCCTTTAAAGCCACTTTCCTCCGACCTCAACAACAATTTCTAAGATTTGTGAACAAGCCTTGCATTTTGTCCTGCTTTTCACCCTGGATTTCCTTGAGGTGTAGAGTTTTACACTTGTCAGACTTTTTCTTTGGCCCTCTGCCCACCCTTTCATAGCTGTCTGATCAATAACGAGAATAGTTGATTTTGAAAACATGACAAAAAAAATAATAATAAGAGAACTTCTCTTTTATAACTCGAGGAATGTATTGATATGTAGTGAGGTAAATTAGTCCCCCATTTTTTTCTTCTTTTGTTACTTTGTTACTTCTTTTGTGACTCTTTAACTTGGACTATGCCATCTTTTTAAGAGACGTTCTTGAACGGGGCATACCTCCTTTCGCGGGCATACCTCCTTTCGCGGGGCATTCAGAAAAACATATCTAGGGAGTGTCCGGGTGGCGTGGTGGTCTATTCCGTTGCCTACTAACACGGGGAATCGCCAGTTCGAATCCCCGTGTTACTTCCGGCTTGGTCGGGCGTCTCCTACAGACACAATTGGCCGTGTCTGCAGGTGGGAAGCCAGATGTGGGTATGCGTCCTGGTCGCTGCACTAGCGTCTCTGGTCGGCTGGGGCGAAGGCCGGGGGGGGGAGGGGGAACTGGGGGGGAATAGCGCGATCCTCCCCACGCTACATCCCCCTGGCAAAACTCCTCACTTTTGGATGAAAAGAAGCGGCTGGCAACTCCACATGTCAGCAGCCCTCCCTGGATCGGTAGAGGGGGTGGGGCGACCGGGACAGCTCAGAAGAGCTGGGTAATTGACCAAGTACAATTGGTGAGCAAAAGGGGGAAAATCCAAAAAAGAAAAACATATCTATAACATAATCAATGTACATACTGCACCTGTACTGTCTTTACACCTACCCAAACAGTCAGAATGTTCCAACCTTTACTCCAGCGAGTGGTGATATGTATGCCTGTGAGCGTGTGTTGGCGTACGTGTACGTGTACGTGTGAGTGTGTGTTTGTGTTTACGTGCCGGCTTCTGACTTGTGTACTGAAATGTAGACGGAACTGTCCAAGGTCATAGGAATGATATGGGTTTTAAAAAAAAGGTTTTCAATTAAATCCCTGTAGTGTCCTGGCCTTCAGGGGCGTTTTATGGTTCCAGTGGTCCAGCAAGTGATATGACACCAGACTCTGCAGTCTCACAGAGGAAAAACTGCAGACAATCATGCACACAGATTGTGAACTGTGTTACCTACATACATGACCCCTGCATCACAGCTCCAAGAAACCCCTCTCACACACACGTGCACTAACACACACACACACACACACACACATTCACGTACTATGACAGTGCACTAATTCAAATTTGCAAGAAACACAAGACAGATGGACATGAAATAACGCATGCACACATTCAGGGCACCCAACCACACGGTGATCCAAGCTAGAATCCAGCCATCATTCTGGTTGTCAATCGATTGCAGACACCAGATGCAGCCGTCCAATATAGGCACCGCTCTTGACTATTGACCCATCTCCAGGCCATGCAGTCATTCACCTGTACATTCATTTATTTCTCTATAGACGGACTACTAGCTCATCTTTGATGGGGAAGGATGGGGAAAAGTGTGTGTGCATATGTTTACCCTAGTTTTTCTTCATTTTTTGTGTTTGGTGTGTGTGTGTGTGTGTGTGTTTCTCAAGGGAGAATGAGTATGGTGACACACTGGTGTTGCTTGTGGTCAGAGTCACTCCTTAGTTCTCCTCAGTGAGGGGATTTGATTAAAGCTGCAGAGGTCTCAGTCAAAAATCACCCCTAATACACGCAAGCCAATGAGAATGACCCGAAGTTCTGACTGGTATTTCACCAGCAAGAGTAGACAACATAGAGTCTATCTCTGTCTGTCTGTCTGTCTGTGGTTCTCAAATAAAATTGCACCAAATGTAACCAATTTTTCAGCCTCTCCTTGAGCTTCTGTAATATTTGCACACATGAAGACATGGACAAACACACACACACACACACACACACACACACACACACACACACACACACACACACACACACACACACACACACACACACACACAAGCCATTCTATCTCCCCCACTCCGGCCATGTCACCCAGCATCCTTCAGGAGTGGTGGTGTCCTAACCCTCTCTGTCCCTTGGCACTCACACTTGACCTGGATTACAGTGTCCCTGGCTCTAAACCCTGTTTAAGCTGGCATGTGGGACACTGGCACTGGAAACACGGTTGAAGCTAATCCTTTTTGCTGCAGATTAAACAGCTGTTTGTTATCTTGGATGCTACATGTCCTCTCCTCTGAGAATGAGCTGAGTGGGTTCATAAGGTCAAAGGGAGTGGAAGAGAGTTTGAGCTCTGAGGGTGAATGAGTGAGAGGAAAAAGAAGTGTTGGCGATGAGAGGAGTTTTTGAGAAGAGAAAAAGGGTATGGTACTTTCCTGGATTGTGCAAAAACCAGTGGAGCAGAAAGGAAACAGGCAGCCTGGGAGAAAGAGAAGCAAAGAAGGACAAAAAATGACATAACTCAAATAAAAATGGGGAAAGCAAAGGGATGGGTCCGGAAAGCCTGCAGAGAGATGAAAAGGACAAATGAGAGCGAGAGAGAGAGAGAGAGAGAGAGAGAGAGAGAGAGAGAGAGAGAGAGAGAGAGAGAGAGAGAGAGAGAGAGAGAGAGAGAGAGAGAGAGAGAGAGAGAGAGAGAGAGAGAGAGAGAGAGAGAGAGAGAGAGAGAGAGAGAGAGAGAGAGAATTGACCTGAGGATTTCTCATTCCCAATCTCTGTGGGAGCGGTGTAATGATGTGTCATTGGCGGTGGCCCCAGAGTCTGTTTTCATTAGGTGTGATTAAACCAGCCCTGCTGACGGAGGCCTGTCCTCTGCCTGCATGGTTAACTGCAGGCTGGCATACTTGACCTCACCCACCATACATAATCCATCTGGAGCGGGGCCTCTTTAGCTTTTTAAGTAAAGGACCCAAATTGAGTCAATTTAATCTCACCCTTGGACCCGGGGCTTTAGGGTTAGTGAAGGATTACTTACATCAGTTTGCATAAAATTCACACTTGGAAATACAAATTGCAATATGCAGACTAAATTATTTACACACAGATTATGTTGGCCTTGGATTGTTACCAGAAAATTATACACCAGATTGCCTGTGGTTTAAAAATGTTGCCAGATGCTATTGGATTTATAAAAAAAAAACCCAATCAGAAACAAAGTGATGCACTAAAAATGATTATTGTTTTTTTTGTTTGTTTTTTTTGTTTGTTTTTTTTTTGGAATCAAAGCCATGAAAACTGTATCGGTACCAAAAATCAGTTCTCAATGTTGCCGTCAGGTCCCCCCACAGAGTCACTGTATAACCAACTCAAATTACAGGCTTGCATATTTTCAGTCTTATTATAGACATGAAGTTAACCATTGCAAATTAATTAATGCATGTGTTGGTATCCAGAAACAGTCTGTTGCTACAATAACAAGTTATTCGTTAATCTAGGTATTATAACAAGTATGATGTCAATGCTGCAGATGATTTCTACAGTGTAGAGTCCCTGACAAGCCAGTGCTGTTACTGGATACTGTCTCATACTTCCCCGAGTTGTTTTCAACCATGTTAAGCAAGTATGGTTTTTTAGTCTTTTAGTGTCCATGTCGTGAATACTAACCATGCTTTTACACATGGCCAGCAAATCTCTACATTGCAAAGAACACTGGCCATGATTATACAGTCTCAATTTCATAACATTTTAGCAACGCACTAGTAGTGAACTACTTTAATATGTTTATTTCTGACATTGTGGTCATTTCACATCCTGTTCACGTACAAAAAAAAAGAAGCAGAACATTGCCAAACTCTGAATTCTTACCTACTGCCAATTTCTGTGCAGTCCCGAATTATAAACGGCTTCACCCTCATTTGCAAATACACTGCAAATTCCCCGCAGCTGTTTTAACCTCTAAAACAGAATTAAACAACGTGTGAGAATCAGAAACGACTAGCAGCTCATATTATGGCAAGGCCTTCACGAGACAGTCGTATACTTTCAGGGTCTTTGAATCAGCCTGGCTCTTTGGGCAGTGCTAAAATGTACTCGGTTTGGACTCTGGCATAATCAAATCCCAAGACAAACCCATAAACTGTAATGTGGGCTCCATTGCCAAAATGCGAAGAGGTCACCTATTGACATTAATGTGCTTGGGGTTTACTGGCCTGTGGTGATTGGTTAAGTTTATTCAGCCATTAGTTAGAGAGGGAAATCAATGGGACTTAACAAAAATTTGACTCCAGAGGGTCTGGCATATGGTGCAGGGGTGTGGGTGGTGCAGGAGCAAAGGATGGAGGAGGATGGGAAGAAAGAAGGGGCAGAAGGGAAGAGGAGGATGAAAAGTAGAAATGAGGAAAGAGAAGCAGAGGTGGAAAAAGAGTGGAAAAGATGGAGGGACCAGAGGAGAAGGAAGGTGGAGAGTTGGAACAGTAAAAGTGTGGTGAGAGACGGAGAGAGAAAGAAGAAAAGTGGATAGGACAGTTGAGTCAGAGGAGGAGGAGGAAGGGGGGAGGGCGGGGGACTAGGGTTGGAAAGATAAAGAGGGACAGGGGGAGGTGAGGGAATAGGAGGTCAAGTAGGAAGAAGAAGGAGAAAATCTGGGGGATGAGAGGTGAGGAAGGGGTGCAAAGGGGGGAGGACAAATGGAGAGAGATGAGAAGGTTAAGGTGAGAGATAGAGGATGAAAAAAATGTTGTGTTTAGTGGTTTGCCCTTTGCTAATCTGTTAGAGGAACACACACTTAGACGCACAAGCAAGCTTGCTGTCTCTCGTTTTGTCTACCGGCAAACGGTTTTGTACATTCTCTTTTGTGTGCATTGCATCCGAGCTTCTTTTTTTTTTATCGGTTGTTAAATGATAATATTCCTGTCTCCCAGAGCTATCTGGCCATGAGACTTTATACACTCATGCCATCAAGATCACAGGAGACCCGATCCCACGAATTTTGAGATAGACTTTTTGACAATCATCATACTCACAAACCCAGTGGTCTGTGCTTGTGCTTTTAAAGAAAGCTGGAAAGGGAATCAATCGTGATTTTCACCATTCTCTCTCTCTCTCTCTCTCTCTCTCTCTCTCTCTCTCTCTCTCTCTCTCTCTCTCTCTCTCTCTCTCTCTCTCTCTCTCTCTCTCTCTCTCTCTCTCTCTCTCTCTCTCTCTCTCTCTCTTTCAAGCTCTCAAATTGTGCAGAAAAGTGTCTGTCACTGGCAAACACTTTTCTGCACAATTTCAACGGCGTGAATGTGAAAACTACAACCCTTGGTGTTTTTTTGCCACTACTTTTCGGTGCGGCAAGTTGGAAAAGAAAATGTGGATAACAATGCAACATACAGTTGTGTTAGGGAATGCTGCTGAATATGAATAGAGACTGCAATTCACAGATTGTCAGCCAGCAAAGTCACAGGTGGACACTTTCGTGCCCAATTTCAGCAACATTTCAGAGATGCACAGACTAGATATTGTTGAGAAAAGTGTGATCGGTTCCCTTTAACCTAAAATACTATGCAATCATAAGGTTATTAGCCATATACATTTTATATATTCATATAGCTTTTGTACCCTTCACTTCTACGCCTGTGTATGTCTTCTCTCTTTCTCTCAGACCCAGTGACGGTAGATTTGGACCAGTATGAGTTGGGAGTTTTAACTGACACTCTGAGAGACTTCCTGCTGGACCTGCCCAGCCCCATCATTCCAGCCGTGGTCTACAGCGAACTGGTGTACACTGTACAAGGTACAGTACTCTGCAGTACTCACTGGTCTACAAAATACAGCACCGGTTTTGGTGCACTTTCAGGTTGAGCTGCTGACTTGTGACTTGAGTAACACTGTTTTTTTTATCCCTGTGTCGGATGAAGGCAACCAAGGGATGCCTGACTGTACATTACATTAATAGTGCACATAAAACAGCCTGAAAGCCAAGGCTATACCATCATGATTTTCAACATCATCTCTACATATATAGTCCATTAGCAGCCATAATACTGAGCTGTCTTGTGTGTCCCTCAAACGCTGCTAAAATTGTGTGGGAAAAGGGATTAGTAGTGGACGTCTGTGAATTGGAAAACTACAACACTAACTTCCTGGTTTGCTGCTACCTTTAGTGGGTGGAATGCATCAAAAAAAAAGAGGCCAAATTTAATGAGTAAATACGAATAAAAATGCGACATTCAGTCGTAGCAAACACCCCCATATAAAGCTGGAGATTCCCACCAGTAACTCACTGGCAGACGCGTTTCCACATCATTTCCGTGGCATTTCGGAGAACCACAGGAGACTGCTCAGTATTATGGCTGCTAACCGAGTGTTATCCCTACAACATATCTATGGAGAGATAATGTGAAAAACCATGAATGTTTCTCTTTAGCTTGACCATGAATGTTTCTCTTTAACTTGACCCTGAGCACCCTCCTAAGCGTGTACGTACTTTTCCGCGACTTTGGATTTCATCCAAGGCAAATTCAATGGCCAAACGTGTGTGGTTTTGTTTTGTTTTTGTTGTGTTTTTTTTTTTTGGTCTTATCCTGCTGAGTAGACAAACTTTACTGGACACAGCCAAAATTACCCAGCAGGTGGCTGGTGACTGCGGCTTATTTACCCGCCAGCTGTAACTTCAGTTGTGTCTTCTTTGTCTCTGTTTTACTCCACCCCTCCCGTCGGCTGAACCCCGTCTTGAACTTTACCTTAGCCCGGGGTTAGACAGAGTGCATGTTTGCTTCTGTCACTTAGTATAAGCACCAACACTTGTCACAACCCACAGATTTTTGCCATATTTGGATGTAAAGATGACATGGCTGTGCTTTCATGTCAGCATCGGACTTTTGCTAATCTCTTGACATCTTCTAATGCAGTAAAAATCTGCTACCCAGGAAAGGAGAGGAACCTGTTGGAAGGCTTTTGGCACCGTGCCAGCTTCTTTCTCTTCCTGTCTCTCTCGCTCTCTCGCTCTCTCTGTCTTTTACATAGCTGACCTGCCTGTCTGCCCTTTCACCCCCCCACTGAACCTCAACCCAATGTTCGCCGGTCTCCCTGGCTTTTAGGGACTCGGAGTCTGTTCTATTTTTCATGAACTCTCCCTTGACATTCAGAGCTTCGTGCTTTCTGTGGGCGGTGTGCGTGCCTATGTGTGCATGTAAGGAAGAGTCAAACACAGACAGACTGACGGACGGCTACATGGAAGGACAAGTGTATGAGTGTATGCTTATGCCTTTGTCTGAGGGGAGGCAGTGTCAGGCTTTGCAGTCAGTTCACACCAGCTCCCTTGTGACCTCCACCCAAAACATGACCCTGTTACAGCATTTGCCATTGGCTTCGAATGCAAACCCCGTTTGCACTTGCATTTATGTTAAGTGCTTTTTCTCTTTCTTGATCCTTGGCCCGTTAAATGGCAGCCATCTTTTTTTCTCTTATTAATGGAAGCATTTTTACGTCAGGATAAACCCTTGTGAAACGACATCAAGCATTGTGTGTAGGTTGTTTCAGGTTAAGCCCATTGAAATTGAACTGATTCAGAATGGGGGTCACTTGAAGAACACAAAGTCATTTGTTTGGCGAATCAAAGGATATTATGAAAAAGAGATTTGAGGGCTGAAACATTTAATTTGTACAGTAAGGATAAGTCATGTAATAACATCAAGAGATCCCTGAAGAATAGAGTATTTGCTTGCAGAGCAAGTGGATGAAAGCAGACTTTTTGGGTCCAGATTCATGATGGTGCTTTTGTTCACTCCACTCCCATCTTTCCTTTTGGACCATTTTAGGTTTTAAACTTCCTCCACTGCTGATTGCTGGATGCTGCTTACATTTCTAAATAAAAACTAGTATTTTAGATGATATATTTTCATTTCGCTGCACATGGTAAGCAGTTTAAGTATCATGTAGTCAGTTGTCCATTGTGCCAACCTGACAGGGACAGAATGGTTTGTTGTTGCTTTGTTTGTTGTTATTGCTCTTTTCCTGTCTAATTTCTCTCTGCTGTCTGGGGTTGTTTTTTTACCCCAGCTAGTGACTGTTTTATTTGTTCAGGAGCTACAGCATCTTCAGTAAGACAGCATCAGTAGACAAATCGGATCAGCCAGGAGTCAGGGCCCTCACTCTTTTGTACATCTTCCTATCAAAGTTGATCATAGTTAACAGGTTTTTAGAAAGATGTTTCTACAATAACATCAGTAATTTATGGAAGAGCATTTAATTAAAGAGCATTTAATCAGTAAACAAAAGTTGATATTCTCTCATTGTGAAGATGTGCCTTAACTACCAGTCTTCACACTTGAGCTGTAAATTTTCACACGACCTCCACAATCCTTTTACGCTGAAGAACTACTGTGTCCTATCGTGTTCACACCAACATCTGAAGTTTGGGTCATCTATGGGGTAAATGCTTTTAAGGTCACTGAAGAAAAACATGCTTCCAGACCTTTAAAAAAATGTTTTTCACTTTATAAGGTTAGATATTGCTGTGGCTGCTGACCTCAGCTCTAATGCTATGTTTGACACTGCTCCTTTTCAAGTCTCAGGCTGTTCTGGTGTTAAGATGTGGTACCAATGGGCAGCGTGGTGGCCCAGTGGTTAGCACTGTTGCCTCACAGCAAGAAGGTCCTGGGTTCGAACCCCAGGCCGTCTCAGGTCCTTTCTGTGTGGAGTGTGCATGTTCTCCCCGTGTCTGCGTGGGTTTCCTCCGGTGCTCCGGTTTCCTCCCACCATCAAAAAGACATGCATGTTAGGGTTAATACTCCTGTCTGTGCCCCTGAGCAAGGCAATGGGGAAAGAACTGGAGTTGGTCCCCGGGAGCTGTAGCTGCCCACTGCTCCTATATATTAGGATGGGTTAAATGCAGAGAACAAGTTTGATAGTAACCTGTACAATGATAAAATAAAGTGGCTTTCTTCTTCTTTCTTCCAATGTCCACCCAAAAGCCAAAGTGGCCACAAGGCTAAACCCTTTTCCAGAGTGGTTGGCTGGTACAGTAAACTCCCACAAGAACATTAGTTGAGGCACACAGCCAACACTTTACTCGAAAGCAATCCAGCTGGTGTGTTGAGTACACTGTCGACAACTTACATGCTATTACAACAAAATAGTCACATTTATGTCTACATTAAAGATGATGGCTGGTCAGAAAACAGTTGGAGTTCCTATATATCACTGCCACAAATGAGCTACGGCGCCGTAGAAATGTGTCCCAAATACGGTAATTAATTGCATCTCAGCTGTTGACATTACTCTTTCCAGCCTAAATTTTAGGGTGTGAGTTGTTTAGCTGTTTGATAAAATTCTACAAGCAAATCACTTACTCAGTGTAATATTCATTAGCTTATTTATGTATATTTGTATCCTCTTTGTCCAGATTCACTGCTGTAGTACACATGATATTTTGTGTGGTGATTTGTATGAACTTGTCTCAGCCACCAACAATACCAGGGCTGCCACTGCAGATACAATCACTTACCTTGGTTACCATTATTATACAAGGAAAATACACCCTGAGGTTTCTGTTGCAGCAATTTAGGTTGTTATTGGTTTTTTACGTAAAATGAGATCATTTGGCATCAGTGAATTAGGCTGCATGTAAAGATATTACCGCCCCATTCCTAGATCATTCTTAGACATTTTGGGATGCCGTAACAGCTAAATCCCCTTTCCCACTGCTTTCTGTTGCATTTTCTTTGGCTATTCTTCACTCTGGGAGCTGAACAGCTCCGGAAAAAGAAAAAAAAAACCCAACAAAACTATTTTCTCATTTGTTTGATGTGCATCCTCTAATCCAGCCAGTATTGGAAATCCCCCTGCACGCTCAGAAAAAAAAGGATGCAACATTCAAAATTGGAAGGATTACAAAGTTAACGTCAGCAATGCAATACACTGAATTTTTCCAATTTTGAAACATAATCTGTTTGTTTTATTCTTGTTAGCCTTGAAAATATAGGAAGTATGAGAAATCATTAGAGTGATATTTCATTTGTTTTCATCTGTGATACCCATGTACCCATTATGATTTATTTAAATTATAAATGTATATTGCTATTCATCTCAGAAAAAAATACGAACACATGCACATATACACTCACCGGCCACTTTATTAGGCACACCTGTCCAACTGCTCGTTAACGCAAATTTCCAATCAGCCAATCACATGGCAGCAACTCAATGCATTTAGGCATGTAGACATGGTCAAGACGATCTGCTGCAGTTCAAACCGAGCAGCAGAATGGGGAAGAAAGGTGATTTAAGTGACTTTGAACGTGGCATGGTTGTTGGTGCCAGACGGGCTGGTCTGAGTATTTCAGAAACCGACTGATCTACTGGGATTTTCACGCACAACCATCTCTAGGGTTTACAGGGAATGGTCGAAAAAGAGAAAATATCCAGTGAGCGGCAGTTCTGTGGGCGAAAATGCCTTGTTGATGCCAGAGGTCAGAGGAGAATGGCCAGACTGGTTCGAGCTGATAGAAAGGCAACAGTAACTCAAATAACCACTCATTACAACCGAGGTATGCAGAAGAGCATCTCTGAACGCACAACACGTCGAACCTTGAGGCAGATGGACAGCAGCAGAAGACCACACCGGGTGCCACTCCTGTCAGCTAAGAACAGGAAACTGAGGCTACAATTCGCACAGGCTCACCAAAATTGGACAATAGCATATTGGAAAAACGTTGCCTGGTCTGATGAGTCTCGATTTCTGCTGCAACATTCGGATGGTAGGGTCAGAATTTGGCGTCAACAACATGAAAGCATGGATCCATCCTGCCTTGTATCAACGGTTCAGGCTGGTGGTGGTGGTGTAATGGTGTGGGGGATATTTTCTTGGCACACTTTGGGCCCCTTAGTACCAATTGAGCATCGTGTCAACGCCACAGCCTACCTGAGTATTGTTGCTGACCGTGTCCATCCCTTTATGACCACAGTGTTTCCATCTTCTGATGGCTACTTCCAGCAGGATAACGCGCCATGTCATAAAGCTCGAATCATCTCAGACTGGTTTCTTGAACATGACAATGAGTTCACTGTACTCAAATGGCCTCCACAGTCACCAGATCTCAATCCAATAGAGCACCTTTGGGATGTGGTGGACCGGGAGATTCGCATCATGGATGTGCAGCCGACAAATCTGCAGCAACTGTGTTATGCTATCATGTCAATATGGACCAAACTCTCTGAGGAATGTTTCCAGTACCTTGTTGAATCTATGCCACGAAGGATTAAGGCAGTTCTGAAGGCAAAAGGGGGTCCAACCCGGTACTAGCAAGGTGTACCTAATAAAGTGGCCAGGGAGTGTATGTAACATTTATGTGGCATCAAAATAGTATGTGGAAAATAAATACTGGAATCTAGTATATTCACTTATAAACTTAGCACAAAAAGTAAGGAAATTTGTGTTTGGTAGATTATTTCTTTGCTGTAACAATGCTTCTTGGCAATAAATCTTATACCAGGCACCTGATTGTCAGCAACTGGGGTACCAGAAGCTCAAAACAAGAGTCAATAGCAACAGCAAAATAAGCTATTTGGCATTGGCAAAGAAGATTTGGCAAATTTTTCATGGACGCAACCCACATACTCAGCTCGGCTGCTCATCCCACAAATGCATGTTCTGTAGAAATGTGGCACCATTTAAAAGGGAAATAAACAGGCTTTCCAACGGTATAAGATTTATTGCCAAGAAGCATTGTTACAACAAAGAAATAATCTACAAAACACAAATTTCCTTACTTTTTGTGCTAGTGTAGATGTCACCTTATATGAGAGACTTCAAATATTTTTGCTGCATGTTTGCACATATAACTTTTTAAATATATGTGTGAAACAAATATCTGAATATCAAATATGTCAATATATGTAAAGTTATATGTCCCAGCAGTATTGTTGTTAGGCCAGGGCGTCCAGGGCTATAGCCCCAAACGTTTTATGAATTGAACTGCCCCCGGATGATTGAAAAAAAAAAAGAAAAAGAAAAAGAAAAATAAAGTATATGATTTCCTTACCTGGATTATTGAGCATGCATAAAGACAGTCTCAAGTAGACATCTCTAAGTACAAGTGTGAATGCACCCGATGGCAGCGCGGTCGCCTCACACCGAGTGGGTCATGAGTTCGAGCCTCGTGGTGGTCCGGCCTTGGGGGTCATCCCGGGTCATCATCTGTGTGAAGTTTACATGTTCTCTGCGTGTCTGCGTGGGTTTCCTCCAGGTGCTTCGATTTCCTCCCGTGGTCCGAGGACATGAAGGTCGGGTGAATCGGCCATGCTGAATTGTCCCTGGGTGTGAATGTGGGTGTGTCGGCCCTGTGGTGGCCAGGTAGCCTGTCCAGGGTGTCTCCCCACCTGCCACCTAATGAATGCTGGGATAGGCCTCAGCATCCCTGTGACCCTGAGAGCAGGATAAACAGTTTGGATAATGGATGGATGGATGTTTTTGGTCCTCTGTGTGTCTTTTAAGCAGCAGATCTACTTCACACTACTTGGCACGCGTGAATTTGTGTGTGTGTTTGTGGGTGGGGGGGCATTAGTACAGGGCCTATCATTGTTGGCATCTGGTGGTAGCTGGCTAGCTAATTCACTAAGGCAAGACTTGAAGGCTTTGGATATAAGAAGCTTTTTCAAGAAGAAAAAGGATGAAGGCAATGAGGCACAGGCGAGAAGAGAGGAGATGGAGGAAGAGTTATCTGCTGTTGTTTTAGAGCAGATGAGTCAGGACATGAGAGTACCACTGCCTCATCTATAAGCTCAGGTTGGTGAAGAAGATGGCTTTTTAGCTAGCTAACTAATTTAGCTTAGTGGTTATCAAACGTTTTTGTCACATGGCACATTATTTATAAAAACAAGTATTTCCAAGGCACACCTTTACATATGAGTATAGCTATATCAATCATCATAAATAAGATTTAATTCCAAGGCACACCCACCAGTGTGCGACGGCACACAGTTTGATAACCACAGTTCTAGCTAGCCTAACCCCGAGCTTTGTGAGTTAGCACCAGGACCTTAAAGTCGATCCTCTGCTGGAGAGGGAACCAGTGGAGGTCCTGCACCACAGGGGTGGTAGGAGAGATGGATGTGGGGAGGCAGGCAGCAGAGTTCTGGACATGCTGAAGTCTGTTTAGAAGGTTGTCTGAGAGGGGGTGTCCGGGTAGTGTAGCAGTCTATTCCATTGCCTACCAACATGGGGATTGCTGGTTCAAATCCCCATGTTACCTTCGGCTTGGTCGGGCATCCCTACAGACACAATTATCCATGTCTGCGGGTGGGAAGCTGGATATCGATGTGTGTCCTGGTCGCTGCGCTACTGCCTCTTCTGGTCAGTCGGGGTGCCTGTTCGGAGGGGAGGGGGAACTGGGGGGAATAGCGTTATCCTCCCACATGCTACGTCCCCATGGTGAAACTCCTCACTGTCAGATGACAAGAAGCGGCTGGTGACTCCACATGTATCGGAGGAGGCATGTGGTAGTCAGCAGCCCTCCCCGGATCAGCAGAGGGGGTGGAACAACAACCAGGACAGCTCGGAAGAGTGGGGTAATTGGCTGGGTACAATTGGGTAGAAAAAGGTGGGGGAAAAAAAGAGGGAAGGTTGTGTTGGAGTCCGAACAAAAAAAAAAGAGGGAAGGTTGTGTCGGAGTCCGAACAAAAGGGCCTTACAGCAGTCCACGTATGAGGTGATAAAAACACGGATAAGTTCCTCGGCATCAGTATAGTTTAGGAATGGGCGAATTCGGGCAATGTTGTTTTGGTGGAAAAAAAGTCGGTGGGTTTTATTATTGTGGGCTTCAGATGAGAGGGTGTTGTCAAATAGAACTCCCAGGTTTTTGTCATGGGAGGAGGGGGTGACCCTAGCTTCCTCAATGGTCAATCAGAAGTTGGTAGCTTTTTTAGAGAGGGATTTAGAGCCGATTAACGCAATCACTGTCTTGTCACAGTTGAGCTTGAGAAAGCTGCTGTGCTTCCAAGATTTTATTTGTTGAAGTCAGGTGTTGAGCGAGTCCAGCGCAGATGAGGTGTAAGGCTTAGTCTGGATATAAATTTGGGTATCATCAGCATAGAGGTGGTAGGACAGGCCGCAACTTTGGATAATATGTCCAAGGGGCATGATATAAACACAGAACAGCAGGGGGCCTAGGACGGAGCCTTGGGGGAAGCTCCATGGAGTAAAGTGGAGGGACAGATGGCGAAACGTCCATGCTGACTGGCTGTGAGCTGTTGGTGAGATAGGTCTGGAACCAGGAGAGAGCAAGACTAGTGAGACCAGCCAGTTGCTCAAGCCGTTCGAGGAAGATTTTGTGGTTTACTGTGCCGAATGCTGCATTGAGGTCCAGGAGTATCAGGATACTAAGGTGACTGGAATCACTGCCATAAGGAGATCATCAGGCACTCTAACCAGGGCAGTTTTGATACTGTGCTGCTTGTGGAAGCCAGATTTAAAGGGTCAAGGATATTGTTTGTGGCAAGATGTAGTTACAGCTGGGAAAATACAGCACACTTCAGTACTTTGGAGAGGCAGGGGAGGTTTGTAAGGGGTCAATAGTTAGCAAGTGTCCGGATCAAGTACTGGCTTATTGAGCACTGGTGTGGAATGGAAATGTGAAATGGTTCTTAGTAATTCAGTGCCATTGGGAAACATAGCCCTCAGGTCTTCCTTAGGTCCTGATTCAGCCTTTTATTATTTAGGATTTGTGGGTGGGCAGGAAAATGGTACACGTGATATTACTTTTTCTTAAAGTTTGTTTTTTTGGACTTGAAGTGATTCCATGATACAATGATTCAATTCCTCTCACTTGTCTTCCATATCTTACTCTTTTTCTCCTCCTCATGTTTCTTACTGCATCCATCAACCCATTGCTTTTTAACCTAAATTTTCCCTCTTTCCTCTTCCTCATCCTCCTGTTCTTTTCACATTATGTATCTGAGTTGGCCATCTTAATGACCTGATTCGCACCAGTAGGTGTCCTTACCTCTTGCTCCTTTTTCACCTATTTAGCTTTCTCAACCCCATCCCCTATTTCTCCCATACCTCTGTTTATCCTCCCTCTCTTTTTCCCATCCTTTCGTTCTTTGAGAGTCATTTATCCTGATGGTCTGACCAAGGTCAACGTCCCTTAAGAACAAAGAGCAATCACCCACGGTCAGGATGACCCCTGTCCTTCTGTACCTATAGACAGACGGGGTAAGAAGAGGGGAGAGTTAGAGGCGGCATGGGGGTTGGTGGGGGGTTGGGTGGGATTGAGCAAAGATGGACAATGTTGGTGGATAGGGAAACTGAAAAAATCATGGTTGACATGTAGATGTGGTTAACATTTTGAACGATGAGTAATGAAAGTATAATGGAAATCATGATATCAGCATCGTATGACATCATTATAGGAATTACACTATTATTAGCATTGCGTTATCATTTAACTTTAAGCTGTGATCCTAAGTTATCATTTAACTTTAAGTTGCTATCCTAAATATATTTTCTTACTGGTGAGAGCTTATTACTTACATAGCTTACTGGTGATATTGGTAATTGCATTAGTGTTTGACTATTCCAAGTCTCAATGATCAATTCAAAATGAAACAGTCATCCATGCTGTTGTGTTTGCACCTTTCCCTTGGCTGAACTAAAACTTAAGGTTTAACCCAGGTTTTAGATGGTGTTGTTGCAGCGTGTGTTGGTAAAACATACTCTACAAGGTTGGTCGACCATATCGTTATGTCATCCGTGACAACTTTTCTTCTTCCTTAAATTTTTAAAAACTTTATCTCAAATTCTATGAAATTATGATGTTGCCATGGTGTATGACTTGAGGTAGGTTTGTGCTAAGTCTCAATTATCCTCACCTCACCGCCCTCGTTCCCCCATCCCATCCCCACCCTGTCCCTTCAGTTCCAATGTCCAGTTGTCCAGTCTCCCAGTGTCCCCAGGGACCAGACAGACTGGCCAAGTTCCCTCTCCAGCTTTGACCTCTATCGACCAGCTGGGTCAGCCCCAATCCATAATAACAAGAGGAAGGATTGTATATGTGTGTGTGTGTGTGGGGGGGGGGGAGTATTGGTTCCAGACAGAGATAAATAATAAGAGGTTACAAAGGTTTGGCGTCCATCTGTGTGTGTGTGTGTGTGTGTGTGTGTGTGTGCGCGCGCGCACGCGCACAGCGTTATCATCTGTGGTCAGTGGTAGCAAGGCGCCCCAATGACCTCTATCAGGCCGCACCAGATTGTCAGCCATCCATCACCACCTACCTACCCACCCAGACACAAACACCGATAGTTGTTGGACCGAACCACTACTTCGTACCTATGAATCCTTTTGACATCCTCTCTTGATCTTTCTGACCTTTCACCTCAGAGCACAAGCCCATTAACATGCAGACCCTGGCGTGCACGCACGCATGCACACACACACACACACACACACACACACACACACACACACACACACACACACACACACACACACACACACACACACACACACACAGAATGTCACCCTATACTTGTGGGGACCCCTCATTGAATACATTCATTCCATAGCCCTTAAGCCCAACCTTAACCATCATAACTACATGCCTAACCTTAACCCTTACCCTAACCTAATTCTGATTCTAACCTTCACCCCAAAACCAAGTTCTAACCAAAAAATAGATGCTTTTCCTCATGGGGACCCATAAAATTTCCCCACAAGGTATGTGGTTTCAGGTTTTTCTATCTTTTCTATCTAGATAGAAAAACCTGGTACACACACACACACACACACACACACACACACACACACACACACACACACACACACACACACACACACATACACACACACCGAGAGTGATATAAACCTAGCTACATCTACGGAGAGATAGATACCTATATCCCCAGGTCTTGATAGATATCACTACAGTGTGATGATGCCTGTTCAGGATTAGCAGAAATCACAAGCGTTATAACTAAGGCTGGGTGTTTGTCACGGAAAATATTGACTAAAGTCACAGAGCAATCAAGGCAAAGTTGTAGACAATCACGGAAAACTGAAAAGAAAGACGCAGAAATCACGGAGTGTTTTAAATAGCTTGAATGTATTCAATTAACCAAGAGATCTCATGCACAGTAGTGGTAAATTATTGAAATAACATCTGCAACTGTAGCAACAGTAACAAGTGCTTGAATAAATTTTTTTTTTTAAAACAGCGGGCAGTTGCCGCTAGTAACAAATACAACTAAAATGCATTGGTAGACTGCTGCATTTAATAGTTTCTGTCCATCACGGAAAGAAAAAGCATGCCTTTTGGCCTTTAATTTAACAGAACGTTGTGATAAACAGATTATGCTCAAATTGCATTACTAAAATAATAAAATGGTTACCGTGTGTTTATTTATTTAAATTTTGTTTTGATACAACATGTTGTACATTGCAAGGTTTGAGTCTGGAGCGCCTGTTGTCACTGACAACGTTACCGTAACGGGAGAAGGAGCGCTCAGCATCAACACTGTTGACAGGGGCCGTCAAACATCTGATTGCAACAACGCACAAGGATGGGAATCTTGATCCCAACGCATTCCAGAATCTGTATACTTTGTCGCACTTTGTTTCTCCCAGCATTTGGCAGTATGCATGGTACTCGCGCTGTGCTTTTGTATTGTCCTCGAATAGCGGAATGTCCTGGAACAATTCTTTTTCCTCCAGGTTTAGGAATATGGCCTGGTTGGGATCGAATACCCGACATGCACTGAGAAATCTTGAAGCAGGTTGTCTGAAACGGGCCGTGGAATTTAGGTCCATGTAGCCTTGGAGTTTCTCAGCACTGTCTTTCAGTGCTTCTTTCCCAATGGGGTGGTCGCATTCATTAAAACTACCATCAAGCCACACCACAAGGTCGCGCAATTCATTCGTGACCATATGTCAGCGAATCGCCGGCTCTTCATATTTTCTCAATATGTGCACGATGCGTGGTGCATACTGTTGAAGCATTGACAGTTGTTCGATGACTTCGCGTGACTGTAACAAACTGATAAGCTCAGCGATTGATGTGCTCTGAGACCGTTGTCTTTCTTCCTCAAAGAAGTAAATGTAGTCATCCAAGTGGTTCATGTGGAATAAGGCTGCTTCAAGCCAGCTGTTCCATCGCGTTATTACAGGTGTCAGCGGAATGCACGGGGTTTTCTCATTTTCCTGGAGATACATGCGGAATCTAGCTTTACGCACGGGACAAGCTGTACATGCCTGTTTCACAGCCACAACCAGATCGTTGACTTTCTTAAATATCTTGCGCCATACGTCACCCACCAAGTTTAACAGGTGTGCAACACAGGTGATATGGACAGCGTTTAGAAAGAGAGGTTTCATTCCTCGTTCTCATGCCTTAGTCATATACGCAGCATTGTCAGATACAACTGCAGTAACTCGATCGAAGGGGACCGCATATTTCGTCAGTGTACCCTGTATGGCCTGGCTTACTGTCTTGAAATTGACACTGGCTAGAACCACGCAATCTAACAGAATTACATCCAATCTCAACTCCTCTTCGCACTCGGGTTTGCTTAATACAGCCAGTATGTTGAGAACGTATCTGTCCTTGGCATCGGTGGTCTTGTCAACAACAATGCTAATTCCGTCACAAACTTTGAGTTTGTCTTTGATCTCGTTCACGTGTTTCGGAATATGCTAGGCAGGTAGGTGCGTCGGAGTTGACAGGCACTTGGAATTACTCCGATGTCGTGGAGATTGCTTTCCAGATAGGACTTCAGGCCAACATTGTCCAGTGTGTGTAAGGGGATGTTGGCTGAAGTGAAAGCTTCTGTAAGTTTAATTACCTCACTCTGTCTATGCAATTGTGCGGTTGTTTTAGCTTGAAACAGCTCTGACACAGTTTTCTGCAGTTTTCGGCTCTTCTCGGTTTCAATGGCTCGATCTGCGGTTTTCTTTTTATGGACATTTGTCTGCAAATGCTTGTCGCAACTTGCTTTTCGAGTGTAGTCCACTGGGATGTTACACACTGAGCAAAATAACAAACCACCACTGACATGAAAAGTTTTTTCTGTGTATTGTAGGGATGGTGCTTTAGCGGAGGTCTTTGCAGTTTTACTCATTTTGAAGTTTTTGATCGGACCGTGACTAACATTAGCTGTTCATTCAGTCGCACTTCTGACGTAACCATGGGAACGTAATATTTTAACCATCAGAAGTGATGGTTAAAATGCTTAGTGCCTATACAGATCACACTGTAGGCTACGTTAAGATTGACAGTTAGGCTACCATTCAAAACTGTAGAAAAATCACGGAAAGCACTAAAAACTGGGGAAATCGCGGACATGGCCAAAAAATGGCGAGAATCACGGAATCCGTGACACCCGCGACTTCCGTGACAAATACCCAGCCTTAGTTATAACACCTAACAGTAGTTCTTTCTCTTTCTTTGTCTGTTTTCTTACTGTCTCTCTGTCGTTTTCACTCATACACAAACACACTCTATCTTTCCTTCTCTCACTGTATCCAGTCATTCAGATTCCCTGTGAGAGATTCTGCATCTAAGAGTCTGTCTACCAGCTTGCTAATTTCTTTCATGACACTTACTTGGCTCTATGAGAACACATGTTGTAGCACAGAGGACCAAACACTAATGGAACATGTAGTAAATCGGTATGACTCTATCCCAACTGAAAACACCTTGGTACATTTGGCACATAAACATGCAGTGCAGTAGACAGCACATCCTTAAAAAATTATGAACCTCACTACATAGCCACCATGCCTGAAAAGCTGGCCTATTCGAAGTACGTTTTGGTCTTTGATATGTTCTCTTATTTAAATTTAGTATGCTCACTCTTAACTGTCTGCGACAAAGTGCCTTAGTGGTTGGCACTGTCTCCTCACAGCAGTGGGGATGGTTTGATCACAGCCCTTGTAGAATTCAAATGTGCTCTTGCTGTGTTTGCATGGGTGTCTTCAGGGTGCTCCAGTTTTCTCCTGGAGTCCAAAGACATGCAGATTAGGTGAATTGGAAACTCCAAACTGCCTAGAAGTGTCAGTTAGAATGAGAATATGTCTATGAAACAGTTTAGACCTGGTATTAACATGCATCTCGGGTGATCCGATCAAAAGTGGACAGATCTAAGTACATCAGTTCACAGCTGGCATGAGAATGTGTCTCCACATGCATATTGAGTGACCACATGTGATCGGTTCTCAGTTCCCTGTTCTGTTCTATATGCAAATAAACACATAGATCACTGTGGTAGGAGGTTGTGGTTTAGCCTCGAGAGAGGAAGCGTGGCTTGTGGGAGAGCAGCACACCGGCCCATGCAAGTCGAATGAAAGACATTATTAAAAATTCACATTATTCACATTATGAATATTCACATTATTACAATTGCATGGACGCCAGATAGAGACAAAATTAACTGAGTGAATTAGGAGTTTCAGGCTCGGATTGTTTGCCTTCTTTCATTTTGTGCTAAAAAAAACCACACCAAAAGTTGAAACTCATTCTTAAAACTCATTATCTGGGAAAATGTAATTGTGTGAACACCAGAGTTTGCAATTCTCAACCCGAATCCTGTCAAGTTCAACCCAATCACGTTGGTTTAGGCTCAGATTATTTAATTATTCCAGTGTGTTTGAAAGGGTCTGCTCTATGCTGTGGTGGATGAATGAACTTGAACCTGAAGTTGGACTTGAATGTGCAAGTGGGCGGGGGCTCTTCCACAGTTGTGGGTCTGATTTCTGTGTCAGAAATTACAAACGAGGTTAAAAAAAACAGAGGATGTCAGTTGACTAGGCAGTCCTTCAATGTGGCTTGGGACACCAAGATGCATGTTAATGCCGGGTATAAACAGCCTCTATGTGTGTTTCCTGTGATGGCTGGATCCCATATCTAGGATCAAAGAACATTTAGATTCTACATAATGGCCAGATGACCATCATCTTTGCATATAGCTTCCTTTCGTGAAACTTCTCAAAATTGGATTGACTAGAAATATTATTTTAAAATGCGGGAATTTATAGACCACACACATATAGTCTAGAGTATGAAATTAGATCCGATATGCCCTGGCGGATTCTTTTTGAAACATTGCCTGGAACAGTGGCTTTCAGTTCAACATATATGCACTAGACAAAGAGCCTATTACATAGAATCCATGAGAATTAACTCAATAATATACCTTTTCGGGTAGATAGAGGGCTAGAGTTTTGAATTAAAACCAGATATAATAGAAAGCAGAAGAGATAAATCGATAAATGAACTGATAGAAAAGCACGGTAGTTTAAGAATGGGAATATTGCCATGTTGATCTTTGCTGTCCCACCGAGTTTACGGTATTGTAGACTCACAGAAGCACAGATGTTGCCCATTTTGCTACTGGTTTGCTGCAGTAAAAAGGTGCATGGTGAAAGAACTCATCAATATGTCTGGCTGTTTCCAAACATTGCCATTTTCTAAAGCCCCACCAATCTAAAAAAAAAAAGGGGGTCGAGTGTTATTGTGTGCCCTAACTCCTGCGGTTCCATTTTTACAAGCATTTATAGACCAAGCCCATGCAATTTTCTCCATAGCATCTGTCAGGTTAGCTAGCTAGCTAGCTAGCAGCTGGTTGCTCGACCTTTTCTGAATTCAAATAGTTGAGATCCTGTAAGGGTCTTATATGTCCTCAGAGTCAACCAGTTGCTGGAGACATGCATAGATGGATAAAGATGGTTGTGCTCGCTGGATAACACAGTGGTCATGTTGGGATTATACTCAATTGTCAGTTGTTTGGAGTTGTGGTAGTAAAATGTATTCTATTGTTACAGTCGATTAAACGTGCGCTCAGGGTGTCTGCTTGTCATCTGAGCTCTTAATACAGCTCTCCCATGACTCCAGACACAAAAACAAATACCTTAAGTTCCTTTAGGCATTCTAATGTTCAAAGGTAACATCCACATTCCTTGCCTTTCCCCCTCATATTAAGCATGCAATACAAGTTGTACACTTAAAGATACAAATTGTACATTTAGCGTATAGATACATTTTATGCTTTGCATTTGAAATGCACAAAATAGTGGATAGCTTTATGGCACAATTTGGTATGATGCATTGATAGTATACATGTTCAATATGGTTTTCTGCTTTGCTCAGCCATGATGCAGGAAAACGTTAAACGGCTGAGAAATATGACTTCAATTGCACATACAAATATATGGGGACTTTGGCCTATATTTATTGTGTCTCTAAAGGAAGACAGATCAATGTGTCCTCTGATTGCCTGTCTTCCAATCTTTCCCAGCTTCCCTCTGATTAATTGCTGGTTCTTCAAAGATATAAACATGGATACTAAATCACCTGATCCCTGACAAACTCCACAAGTTGACAAGAGAGCAGCAGCCAGTACAGCCATTCCGTGTTCAGTGAATGATTTGAGCTAACCCTCCTGTCTTTTGTATTTAGTTTAAATTATCCACAATTCCTAGTGAGCAACAATAGTCAGTGTCATCTGCATGTGTAATATGCTGAAATCAACCAGAACACATGTTGAAGACAGAAGTCCTTCTTTCTGCTTTAGCCTCATTGTATGTCTATGTTCACTCTTAAAGAGCTAATGAAACTTCTGATGACCGTCTATGGTTAACATTATATTTTTCATTACAGAAGTAGACTTCATACTCTTATGACACATTGATCATCCTGGACACATAAATGACAAATACAACCAGCTATTAAATGTCTCCTTTTTCTTTTCCTGTTTTAGAAACCCAGAGTGTGGAGGAGTGTGGGGACAGGCTGAAAAGGATCATGGAGTCTCCTAGTGTACCCCAGGCCAACCACCAGATCCTGGTCCATGTTACCAGACACCTGGCCAGGGTAGGACAAGTTCAGCCCGGGCAGCACAGCCAGGCAAGTCCCAGGCTTTTGGGGCAGGCCTTCTCAGAGATAATCTTCAAGAACTCCCTTTTCAGGTACGTTTCACCATTCTGGTGAAACTGGTGGTCTATTCATTATTTTTCATGTGTACATTCTGATCAGCTGATTGTTTTACATAATCCACAATTTGTTTATGTATTTATTTTTCATTTGTTTGCTCAGCCTTTACTTCCTTTATTTTTTTTTCTTTATCTGCTAATGCTACAAAAGACAAATTCACTTAGGATTCATTATGGTGTATTTTAATTTCTTCTTTTATTCTCTTTAGTTTCTATACAGGATGCACAGTATTTTGTTCAAGGAGCTATACAAGATGAAGATTTTTTTAAAATGCGCAAACAGTGCCAATGCCAGATGAAAATTAGGCGATTCTAAAAGTTAACTCTAATAAATAAATAAAAAAGATATTTTCAAATGTGTTTGACATCTGATGAATCCTTCAGAGCCCTTGATGTCCCAAAGTCCCTTGCGGCCCTGCCAGTGAGCTCCTTTTTTGTTTTTTTGTCCAATGAAAATGCAGTTTCATTTTCAAAATAGTGACTTATAGCTAAGCATTTTCCCTGACGAATAACAGTTTCCCTTAATAGTCTGGTTAGCTTGCTAGTTAGCTTACCTTATGTAAATGTAGTGTTACCTCCTTTTTTACTAACCATTTCAAAATGCTCCAAAAAAAACTTTTTTTTAAACTCAGTGCTCATGTTTCTATGAAAAGCAATGTATATCATTTAGCGCATAACGTTAAGCGTATGGTTTAGTAAATAAATTACCCCACACTACATTATATTACGATGTGCTGGAGGCACCAACACCATATACATGCGACATGATTGACAGGCAGGTTGGGATACCTCCTCACTGTGAGAAATCCTGATTGGTTGTCAAGATTCAGGCTGATCACATGGCTTAGGCCAGTCACAGAGACCGGACTTTCCTCTCAGAGCATTTCATTTTATTGATATCTTGCAGGATGTGAAGACGTTTCAACAAATATTACCAAAATGCTAAATACCAAAATAGATAATGAAAATAAATTACATACCATTTTTAGAAGAAAAAAAAGATTGTAAAGCCAAAAAAGTTGTCATAATGAGTTCTTCCCCCCCCCCCCCCCCCCCACACACACACACACAGTAGCCATGAGGTGTGTTTGATGGACAGGTTGACGGATGAGATCAGGCAGGAGTCTCCGTCGGCTATGATGTTTGTGGATGACATTGTGATCTGTAGCGAGAGTAGGTTGCAGGTGGAGGAGAGCCTGGAGAGGTGGAGGTATGCACTGGAGAGAAGAGGAATGAAAGTAAGTAGGAGCAAGACAGAATACATATGTATGAATGAGAGGGAGGACAGTGGAATGGTGAGGATGAAAGGAGTAGAGGTGACGAAGGCGGTTGAGTTTAAATACTTGGGGTCAATTGTACAAAGTATCAGGGGAGTGCAGAAGAGAGGTGAAGAAGAGAGTGCAGGCAGGGTGGAGTGGGTGGAGAAGAGTGTCAGGAGTGATTTACGACAGAGGGGTACCAGCAAGAGTTAAAGGGAAGGTTTACAAGATGATTATGAGACCAGCTATGTTATATGGTTTGGAGACAGTGGCACTGACAAAAAGACAGGAGGTGGAGTTGGAGGTGGCCGAGTTGAAGATGCTAAGATTTTCATTGAGAGTGACGAAGAAGGACAGGATTAGGAACGAGTCTCTTAGAGGGACAGCTCAGGTTGGACAGTTTGGAGACAAAGCAAAAGAGGCAAGATTGAGATGGCTTGGACATGTGTGGAGGAGAGATGCTGGGTATATTGGGAGAAGGATGCTGAATATGGAGCTGCCAGGGAAGAGGAAAAGAGGAAGGTCAAAGAGGAGGTTTAGGGGTGTGGCGAGAGAGGACATGCAGGTGGCTGGTGTGACAGAGGAAGATGCAGAGGACAGGAAGAGATAGAAATGGATGATTTGCTGTGGCGACCCCTAATGGGAGCAGCCGAAAGTAGTAGTAGCAGTAGTAGTAGTAGTAGTAGTAGTAGTAGTAGTAGTAGTAGTAGTAGTAGTAGCCATGAGATGTGTTTTGTGCTCTTTAGAGCTTAATAAGAGGATGTTAAAAATTTAAAATGTTTACATTATTTCTATTCTGCTATCAACTTTGTGTCCTCTCCAGACCGAGATCCTATTTTTTTCCACAAATTTTGATGAGTAATGGAAATGTCCATTGATTTTTTTTTTGCCCAAGACACCGAAAACCAGTGCTTAATTCATAAATCATGCGGTCCCAGAATGCCAAGTGCTCTAGAAGGTGGACTGTGCAGGGAGAGTGCCGAAACTACTCATTACATTGATACTGCAAACATGTTCAACACCACAATGGTGTTATATTGTTACAGTAAAGGTATAGCTGTAACATTATTAGATGATTATGTTTAACAACGGGCCGATTGAAATGAGTTAACTTTTATTGTCAAGCCACATTGTTCTGGCAGGATCTGACCCAACTTAAGCAGTGCCTAAAGCCAACGTGTTATGGCTAGGGCACCATTTCAGTGCCTAAAGCCAATATGTTATGGTTAGGGCACCATTTCAGTGGCAGTTGCGAACAGCAAAATGTTCTTTATCCCATGTGTTCTCTCCAAATCAACCATTGCTCCGTTCCATAATAAATCCTCAAAATGATATGGCAAAGATTCACATGAAACCAACCAAGAAAATTGCCTTGCTACACAAAAAAACCCCCATTCTGTCCGATCTAATTCTGAGGTGAGACTTATGGATGTGAGACTTGATAGATTTGTATTTGCTTAAGGTAAAACTGTGTATGGCATTTGGCTCAGCTGCAATGTCAACATCCTGTAATTTTCTAGATTTGGATGCTTAATCAGAGAGAGAGAAATCATTAACATGGCTGATGGTCTTGTCTGGTTTTCATACATACTGCAAAAAACTTGCCCGTGTGTTATTTTTGAAAATCACCATGGAATCTCGCTTTTTGGCACTGCGATTCTGTGGTGGAAATGCAGTGAGTATGGGAGCCAGTCGGTGAGTCAGAGGCAATGATTGTTTGCTTGGCCTGGTCAAGCATATCACTTCTGATGTACACAGAGGGTAATGGGGCACGTCAGCATATTACAGGATGCTCTGCTTCTTGAACCCGATCCAATACTTTTTTGTTTGCATGTGAGCAAATGTTGAGTGCAGTCCCGGTCTGTGGTGCTCAGTATCAGCAGGCATTAACATGAGTTCTGCAAATTGCACTTCTCTCTGTCTTTCTCTCTCTTTGTCATCAATCACTTGGTGATATCTATGATGTCATTGCAAATTTAAAGTGATTGCTGTGTGCGTGTGCGTGTGTGTGTGTGTGTGTGTGTGTGTGTGTGTGTGTGTGTGTGTGTGTGTGTGTGTGTGTGTGTGTGTGTGCAGTGCGGACGTGAACCCAGAGCACCATATCAGGATCCTGGAGGCACTGATAACAACAGGAGGCCTGATGGAGATGCAGGCTGCACCAGGTAGGACAATAAACATACTTTTACACACACACACACACACACACTACACAAAGTTTTGTGTCAACAGTGTTTGAATCACATTTCTGCAGTGTATTCACTATATATTTCTTACAATGGGAAAATGACTGGTCCTTCCCTACTCCACCACAAACTACAGTGGAAAATGCATACTTGCGTTGTAAAATGTGGAATAGACAAACTTATGCTGGAACTACTGTAATAAAACTGTCCACAGAGCAGGAAATGATTGCTTACTTCAACCTCTGGTAGTTCGGTTTACAGTATTGGTTTACAGCGAGCACGGTATATGGAGATTTTTTTTTTTTGTACTCCTTGTTAACTGCATTGACATTGATGAAACTGAGAGCAAGAGACTGAAACTGAGGTGTGACATTTCAAGGATGTAGATAAACGATGCTGGCATGACTGGTGTATGTGCAAGAAATGTCACTGTGATCAGGACCTTAAATAATTTGCTGTTTTCTGTACCCCCCGGTCATTACTTACATGAGTTCGTGATCCAAAGTTGCATAGGAAGGTGATGTGTATGTATTAGCAATGTGTGTTTGTGTGTTTGTATCTGTATTTGCTTCATTTATTTAGATATGAAGGAGTAGATAAAATGCAACTGGGCTTTGTAAGCTGCATATGAGGGCTTTTTGCACGAAATGCCTGAACTCCAACTCTGTGCTTCCCATTATTGTCTATAGGTCACTGCACACATAAACAAATTTGCGTTGCACCGAGCAAACCCCAGGAGCAGGTATGGCACACAACTTCGTCAAAGTTCAGCCGAGTTTAACTTTTGTGCCGTGACATGATGCCGTGCATCCAGTGGAAAAAGGGGGGAAGGCGATGTCCCAAAATCTTGAATTTCCCGACCATAAAACAAAACATATTTCATATTGTCAATCAAGTGGACATACCAGGTATGGTGAAAAGTGCAGATTATCAAGTTATTAGAGTTAGATATTCATTTTATTGGCCTCTGTATCCTGTCATCAGAATTTCCATGTCATATAAAATGAGATGAATGTTGCTGGTCTTACGTAAAAACATTCCACACAGCGGTGTGTTTTGAAAACCAAAATGCAAAACTTGAGTAGCCTAAGCAGCATGATTAGTTGTGCCTTGCAGAGCACACTGCATTTGGTATGAGAAAGTCCTGTGTGTGTGTGTGTGTGTGTGTGTGTGTGTGTCTGTCTGTGTGTGTGTGTGTCTGTGTGTGTGTGTGCGTATTTGGTAGAGCGGCAAAGAAAAGAGAGGAATAAAGAGGGAAAACTGAACAAAAGAAAGGTCACGGCAGCAGGTGCGTGGCTGATTGCAGGGGCTGAGTTGTCTCTTGGGGTCATTATCTGTGTGTCCGTTCCTGTCTGTGGGTTGTTGTATGGGCGTCTGGGTTAATGTCATTGGGGTCAGTGTGCGTGTGTGGTTTATGGCAAAAGGCCAGTATGTCAGTGGGTCAGTGCCTCTATTGATGAGGTTATATTAGGTCGACGAGGGCCATGGTGTTGAGGTTAAGGTCAACAGATTGGTGTGTGAATGATTAAAGTAGCTGGTTGCGGGTCTGCACTTTTCTGTGTGAGTATCGTAGATGTGTGGCGGCGGCGTCTATGGGGGTGATGTGAGTTTGTGTGGTTAGGGTCAGCGTTGCCATGCCAGTTGGCAGATGAGAAACTGCGGAGAAAGACAAGACAAGGGCGTGTGCTAGCCAGCTGGGTTTTCCTCAACTGTTTCTAAAAGACAGTCACATCATCACACCATTTATCATTCCTTTTATGAATCAATACCATTTGTGAACCACCTCCAATGACAATCACTGAGGTACATGCTAAAGGGAAGGGCATGGACTAGACTTGGAGAATCTAAGGTCAAGAATTTGAGTTGGGTATGGATATACCTGGGCGGCATGGTGGTGCAGTGGTTAGCACGGTCGCCTCATAGCAAGAAGGTCTTGGGTTCGAGCCCCGGGGTAGTCCAACCTTGGGGGTTGTCCCGGGTCGTCCTCTGTGTGGAGTTTGCATGTTCTCCCCATGCCAGCGTGGGTTTCCTCTGGGGGCTCCTCCCACAGTCCAAAGACATGTAGGTCAGGTGAATCAGCCATACTAAATTGTCCCAAGGTGTGAATGTGTGTGTGTGTGGGCCCTGTGATGGCCTGGCGGCCTGTCCAGGGTGTCTCCCCGCCTGCTGCCCAATGACTGCTGGTATAGGCTCCAGCATCCGCGCAACCCTGAGAGCAGGATAAGCGGTTAGGATAATTGATGGATGGCTATACGGCCCTGACCAGACAGAGCTATGGGGAGGAAGAGCCCTGACCAGGCAGAGCTATGGGGAGGAAGAGCCCTGACCAGACAGAGCTATGGGGAGGAAGAGCCCTGACCAGGCAGAGCTATGAGGAGGAAGAGCCCTGACCAGACAGAGCTATGGGGAGGACCAGACAGAGCTATGGGGAGGAAGAGCCCTGACCAGACAGAGCTATGGGGAGGACCAGACAGAGCTATGGGGAGGAAGAGCCCTGACCAGGCAGAGCTATGAGGAGGAAGAGCCCTGACCAGACAGAGCTATGGGGAGGACCAGACAGAACTATGGGGAGAAGAGCCTGACCAGACAGAGCTATGGGGAGGACCAGACAGAGCTATGGGGAGGAAGAGCCCTGACCAGACAGAGCTATGGGGAGGAAGAGCCTACAGGTTGGAAAATCATCAAGAAAGGCACATGATGATTACTCACAATATTGTGTTTAAACTCAGCTTACAAACTACACAGTCCATTTTTTTTCCCTGAATGCATCTTTGTGCACAATCTATTGAAGCAAAACAGTCATATAATGTCTATGAAACGGGGCAGGTTTTAATAAGTGTTTTATTGTGTATTACCCATGGCTTTATGCTTAGTTCATCTTTTTTTTTTGCATTTATCTTATTATCTTATTACTGCCATGATGGAGTGAGAAGAGAAATGGAGATGAAGAGATGTGCATTTGGTTATGCTTACTCATGTAAGTGCAGATGTGCGTGGGTTTGCTCGTTCTGTGTCCATGTGTGTGTGTGTGTGTGTGTGTGTACTAGCAGGCTTACATCACTGTAACAAAAGGATCAGAGGGAAATGCTTTGTGCTGTCTTTGAAGTGTGTCTTTTGTAATTCCTCTTACACAACCCTCTCTCACATGCACTGTCTCTCTCTCGCTGTCCTGCTCGTTCTCCCTTTCGCTCTTCCCCTGCCTCCATGGGGTGCCTGAGCAAAGCAGGCGGGGAGCGGGGGGGGGGGGGGAGACAAGTCTGCAAAGTGATGCAGGGAGGAAAAGCATTATATCGACCTTATCACCACATATCTTCTCTAACATCTTTTTATTTTGTGTATCTTTTTAGTGACACATACAAAACCACAGATTACATCATTTATATTTGCATCATCTGAAGCCATAATATCCAGTCGCATCCATTCTGGACCAGTCCCCAGTACTCAGTACTCCAGTCCCCGGTACTCAGGGCTGCAGTCCCCAGTACTCGGTGCTCCACCTCACTGGTCTGCTTCAACAGTAGGGCAGGGCGACTTGTCTTACTGAGGCTCCTTTGTTTGCTGAATGCGGAGAGAGAGAAAGCCAGGGAGAGATACAGGCAAGGGAGAGGTCAGGTTCATGTGTGAGCATTTTTTCTCACCCATTACCTCCCCCGCCACCCCCTTGGGCAGCATTAGTCAAGGTCAAAGGTTACCACAGTGCCTGTTGGCGGTACGTTAACCCCTAAATGTGTGTGTGTGTGTGTGTGTGTGTGTGTGTGTGTGTGTGTGTGTGTGTGTGTGTGTGTGTGTGTGTGTGTGTGTGTGTGTGTGTGTGTGTGCGTGTGTGTGCCTGTTGACCCATCAAAATGCTGTCCTCTAAGTCTGTTCCCCAAATGGAGTCTGAATATATGGTCAGCTCTCTTCCACTTGAGTGCTCTGGCTGAATCTGCTTGTGTGTGTGTGTGTGTGTGTGTGTGTGTGTGTATGATTGTTTTTATGTGCGCTCATTGTCCTTGTGTGTGTATCGCTAGTGTTTAAAGGGTCATAGTAGTCCGATTTGGTCAGCTAAGTCAGTCTGTCATGACCAGCATGCTAGAACTGGTAGGGAAAAAAATATGCAAACTCCAAAATACACTCGATCATAGTCTGGCACCCTTTCTCCGCTTTTGTTATGACCCATTTTTCTTCCAAGGCACGTAAACTATGCCCACAGCTTGGCAAGAGAACAACATATACATACTCGTTCACACTAACACAGTCACCATTTTTTTTTCTTTCTCCTCGTCGCTGTTTTTTTCTCTGCCCCAGGTCATCTGTTGGGCTTCTAGTGCATGGAAGGCAGCAAAAGTAGACAGACCATCTAGTTTCTTCTCTCTCTCTCTCTCTCTCTCTCTCTCTCTCTCTCTCTCTCTCTCTCTCTCTCTCTCTCTCTCTCTCTCTCTCTCTCTCTCTCTCTCTCTCTCTCTCTCTCTCTCTCTCGCTGTCTGTGTGTGTGTTTTTGTGTCTCTCTCTCTCTCTCTCTCTCTCTCTCTCGCTGTCTGTGTGTGTGTGTCTCTGTCTGTCTCTCTCAGTCTCTCTCTCTTGCTCGCTCTGTCTCTCTCTGTCTCTCTCTCTCTCTCTCTCTCTCTCTCTCTCTCTCTCTCTCTCTCTCTCCTCTCTCTCTCTCTCTCTCTCTCTCTCTCTCTGTTGGTCTTTGTGTTGTAATTTTCTTGTGATTTTTATTAAAGTATTGTAAAAGTCTCTCTCGCTCTCTGTCTCTCTCTCTCTGTCTCCTCCCGCATCATTAATGGACTCTGTATTGAAAGGCTCCTTTTAAAATTCAGTCACAGTGTAAAAACTGTGGTGTTTTTTGGTATACGAGGGAACAAATGCTTCTGTTTTGGAAACACGTGTGTCTACTTCGCAACGATAACGTGGAACATTATCTTTCAGCTATCAAGCAGCCGGCGAAACAGATCTGCACACAATGCATTTTTGTTTGTCGAGTAGGATAAAATATTTGGCACGTGACCTTCATCAGAAAGCTTTCGTTTTATATTTTGCGATTGAACATCTTTCCCAAGTGATTTTCATTTCCTCTTTGTTGTTCAACTGGAGCCAGTCCTTCGAGCGCAGATGCTGATAGCAGACGCGTATGACTGACTTTGCAGCTTCATGGCCGGAATGAGGTTATCGGTCCTTGTACAGTGTGATGGCGGGTCTCACCATGGTGATTTCATAGCCAGCACTATTAAGTAATCACCACGACAACATCTTGAGATGAAGCGCAAAATGGCATTGGCCATATTTGTCTAAACCAGAGATGCAGTCCTTTTTTGTATACGTATGTGTGAGTCTGGGTAAATGGACTTCGTTTATGTCGTGCTTTTCTAGCTGCTACAAACACTCAAAGTGCTTTACAATCAATTAATACCTCATATTCAAACCCCCCCCCTCGCCTCACACACACTCATACACCGATGGTGGCGGCAACCATGCAAGGTAACAACCAGCTCATCGGGAGCAGTCAGGGGTTAAGTGTCTTGCTCAAGGACACATCAAGACGGCGAGACTCAAACTGGCAACCCTCCCGCTCTGCTGGCCCCACACAAGAGTGTAATTGGGCAGATTTTGGGTTGAATTCGCCCCTCCCGACAATTGCGGGGGCGTTCTCGATTTGAGGCCGGTCTGAAGCGATTATCTGGCCAAGTGATCCTGTCGTGTGAGGGGTTTACAGACATAATCTTAGTGTTACTGACTGCATCGCCGTGTCGAACTGACTTGAAATCCCGTAGTGTGAAAGGAACAGCGATGGACTATTGAGCAGAAACCTGCAATAGCCAATGAGAGAGCGAGCTGACCGGGAAGCGTCACCAACCAGATGTTGTGTGATTTCATCTTCTCAGCTATGACTTCATCCACAGCTTTGTTCTCTTTTTGGGGGCGTACACGCCAATTTTGCCCCCTGAATTGAGCGGGGCATCCGGTGTATGCCCCGGCGTAAATGGTTATGTAAACTCTGCCTACTCGGCACACCACAGGCGTACGCCGGTGTGGTAGTGGTGCGGACCTTTTGTTTTTTGGTACAAAACATAGCACACACAAGTGCAACCAAGCTGACGGCGGTTGCCCGCCTCTACGTTTGTATGCCCTGAAGTCACGTTTGAACACACGAGTTTTTTTTTTGAGATCCCAAGTCCCTGGAATTGCCACTCTTAAATCGTTTAGTATAAATGCCAAGAGAAGAGAGTTTAACAGAGTGGGTAAGAGGGCACACGTGTGTGTGTGCGCGTGTGTGTGTGTGTGTGTGTGTGTGTGTGTGTGTGTGTGTGTGTGTGTGTGTGTGTGTGTGTGAGACTTCACTCTGAAGTTCTGCCCTGAATCTGTCCCATGGGCAGAGCTTATCGTTGACTATAATCCTGGTGTATGGGGTCAGCAACAGGGCATGTGCATGCACACTCATTAGTTGTGTGTGTGTGTGTGTGTGTGGGTGTATGTAGGGGATAATTGTTGTGTAATGCAATTAAGGTCAACAAGTTCTTAGCTTTTAGCATGTGTATTTTTTAAGTATGTGTGTTTGTGTATTTGTGTTCAAACTCTTGTCCTGAGATCATCACATTTTTGTGCGAGTCAAGCAAGCTGCAGCCTCCTCAACCACACGCATGCTTACAAACATGCACCCAGACTTCAACCTGGCTCTGATTTGTTTGTCTGTGAGTGTGTATGTGTACTTGTGTCCGTTTTGACCTAGAAGAGCAATGACTATCTACCTTGTGCTCCCACAAGCTGTGCACAATTACATGGCTCAGTGTACCAGCTAATAACACACACACACACGCGCACACACACACACACACACAGATGAAGAAAGACTAGTGTACACTTGAACACACCTTTTTTCTCCATATAATTTCTGTCCATCCATTTTACTCCTGCTCATTATTTCCCCTGATGTACTGATATACGTACTTTGGCTCATTCATCAACAATTAACCCCAGAATAACCCCTGCTCCTTTGGTAGAGAAGCTTGTACAGTGGATGCAGATAGGCTGAGCAACCGCAGTCCAACCCACTATATCAAGCAACATTTAGATTTTTTTTTTTTTTGGCCACTCTGAACTAGAAGCATGTACCCTACTCACTGAGCCACTAGAAATCCATTTTGAATTAGTTGTCTTTCCTCATTTAACTTGTCTTTTTCTATGGTTTCAACGATTATTTCAATCTTAACACACTTTTCCATATCTCTGTTACCAGTGAGCTTCAAATCTTTTTATCATAGACTTACTTGTTAAGACCCTAAACTGTTTTTGCAGGTTATTTTGTTGGCAATTCTGACAAAATGTACCATGTTTTTAGATGACTCACTTATCTTATTGTGTTTGGCTGAGCCTACTATTTGTATGCAGCATCATGACTTTGGAATTTTTGTATTATATCACACAGTTATAGTGACTCCATGTTCAAAACTTCAGAAATCCATTCACTGCCCATCTCTCTCTCTCTCTCTCTTCTCATCTCTCTCTCTCTCTCTCTCTCTCTCTCTCTCTCTCTCTCTCTCTCTCTCTCTCTCTCTCTCTCTCTCTCTCTCTCTCTTCTCTCTTCTCTCTTCTCTCTTCTCTCTCTCTCACTTTTTAAAGGGTTTAGGGGTCATGGTAGAGTGAGTTGGAGGGTAATGACCACTGAAATTAGTCTGTTAGCTTGAAACAGAGACATGTGGCAGTGAGGAACCAACAGTAGGTCAAGAGCTTAAGGTCACATTAGAGAGCTTTCTTTCTTTCTTTCTTTCTACGTGGGTATTTAATTAATGCATAGACCAGTGGAATACGGTGCACTCCTCTCTGAGAATAAAGGTCAAGCATTTTTAAAGTTCAAGCTGTGAACTGAAATCTTCCTTTATCTTTTATCCACAATACTGTTGCCCCTCACCCCTACCCCTTTATTTAGTCTCTATGAGAATATTATTTTACCCATCATCCAAAATATTGCTCTCTGGATGAGGTGTTTTATGGTGTATTCTGGAATACACTAGAAACGCCTGGTTGGCTGAATTGGTTAATGTACAAATTCTGCTGTAATATACACATGTAAAGCTTGAAATAACATCAACATCTTGTTCTCCTGTTTAGCACTTCATGTATAATTTTAAAGATCTAAGGTCACGGAATCTACTCTCATCCATGAGATTCTGCTTTTTTCTCTCTGGCATAAATTTCCCTGCTTTACTTCAATATGACCCCTCTCTTGCTCTCTCTCTCTCTCCCTCTCTCTCTTTTTCACGCTTTCTCTACAAATGTGAATATCCCTAATATCTATTAATAAATCCTATATACGTGTATATATATATATATATATATATATATATATATATATATATATATAGAGAGAGAGAGAGAGAGAGAGAGAGAGAGAGAGAGAGAGAGAGAGAGAGAGAGAGAGAGAGAGAGAGAGAGAGAGGCCCTGTGATGGCCTGGGCAGCCTGTCAAGGGTGTGTCCCCGCCTGCCGCCCAATGACTCAATGATTGCTGGGATAGGCTCAAGCATCCCCGCGACCCTGAGAGCAGGATAAGCGGTTTGGATAATGGATGGAATGGATATATATATTATAGAATCTGTAAGCACAGGACAGATGTTTTCGGTGGGTGTTGGATTACGCCAAGGTTGTCCCTTGTCTCCAATTCTGTTTATGATATTCATGGACAGGATCTCAAGGCGCAGCCAAGGTGAGAAGTGTGTCCATTTTGGGAACCTCAGAATTGCATCTCTGCTCTTCGCAGATGATGTGGTTTTGTTGGCTTCATCAGAACGCGACCTCCAGCACGCGTTTGCAGCTGAGTGTGAAATGGCTGGGATGAGAGTCAGCGCCTCCAAGTCTGAAGCCATGGTTCTCTACAGGAAAATGGTGGATTGCCCCTTCAGTTCGGGGATGAATTGTTGCCTCAAGTGAAGGAGTTCAAGTATCTCGGGGTCTTGTTCATGAGTGAGGGTAGGATGGAATGGGAGGTTGACAGGTGGATTGGTGCAGCATCAGCAGTAATGCAAACATTGTACCGGACCGTTGTGGTAAAGAGGGAGCTGAGCCGGAAGGCAAAGCTCTCAATTTACGGTCAATCTCGTTCCAACCTTCACCTATGGTCATGAGCTTTGGGTAGTGACCAAAAGAGTGAGTTCGCAGATACAAGCAGCTGAAATGAGTTTCCTCTGTAGGGTGTCTGGGCTCAGCCTTAGAGATAGGGTGAGGAGCTCAGACATCCGGAGGGAGCTCAGAGTAGAGCCGCTGCTCCTTCACGTCGAAAGGAGCCAGTTGAGGTGGTTCAGGCATCTGATTAGGATGCCTCCTGGGCACCTTCCTTTGGAGGTTTACCGGGCACGGCCAACTGGGAGGAGACCCCGGGGTAGACCCAGAACTTGCTGGAGGGAGTACATATCCAGTCTGGCCTGGGAACACCTTGGGATCCCCCAGGAGGAGCTGGGGGGCGTTGCTGGGGCGAGGGACATCTGGAGTGCCCTACTTAGCTTGCTGCCACTGCGACTCTACCCCAGAGAAGCAGGTGACTATGAATGAATGAATGAATGAATGAATGAAGCGTTCTTGTTTCTGTTTCTGTTTCCATTTCCATTTTAGTCCGAGTAGTATTGACCAATCATGTTTGAGTAAGTGGTGTTTTCTACAGGAATATACTTTGGCTGCATGTGTGGGGAGCGAAAGAGGCAGAACGCGTTGGCCGAAACGATGCTTGGCCATAAAACACCTACAAATATATCAATGTTTGTGGATCGTTTGGAGAAACATTCGACTCATGTCGACTACTTGCGAAACAATCTGTCTACACACGTTGTCTCTCAATTCCAGCTCCATTCTTGCATCTCAAGTTGCTAATCCGACTGTAAACAATGATGGGCATATGGAAGAGGAAGTGTTCATAGGAAACAGAAGTGAGCAGCTAGCAACTACACCAGAAGCCTCGAAATATTGGCTGTAGGCTCTGGGTTCTGAGGTTAGAATGTCCCTGATTAACTGACTGACTGAGGCCCTGATCAGACAGAATGCGTTTTGCAGGTTGCAAAATGCAAGGTGCAACACAATGCTTTTTTTGTTTTTGAAAAACAAAAAGGCAGTGTGGCTCGCCTCCACACTGCATCTTTTTATTTTATTTTATTTTATTTTATTTATTGTTGCTAGACAACCACTGACTCACCTGTCCTTTGCCTAACCATTATTTTGCATTGAAGTAAGCTCACAGATCTGTACTTCTTATTTTGGCTAGCTAAACATAGTTAACTTCCTAGTTAGCTTTTTGTTCAGATCATGGTAACTACTGTTGGTAAAGTCATATTGTGTATGTTCGTGTGACGTCACACGAACAATACAAGGCCGTGGCCATGTTGGAGGACTCACGTAATTGAAAATGCCGAGTGACGATGTAAACACAAAAATAATGCTATTGGCATATGCAGATAAAGTCGAAGGAGATGAGAAAAGTCGCTACCAAGAGAAGATAAAAAAAGATTAGAATAGATCCACTGCTCATTCCTGCCCAAAAATTCAGTCCAGAATGTCTACCACCAGTTGAATCTTGTGACATTCTTTCATATCTCGTTTTGGACACAAGCTTTTACACAAAAAAAATCAGTTCAAAGCATTTTGAAGCCTTCAAGCCTACAATCACATGGTTTCTGGATGTATTAATATCATTCTTGGTTGTATTATAAAATACACATATGTTTTGGTAGCGAGTTATACATTCTCAACGGATGAATGATCCGCTTGTCCAGCTGTGGATCATAACAACTGAAGATGGTGTAGTTCTCTCTGCCCACTGTACTGGTTATATGGCCAGATAGGGCACATGTTGCTCACACATAGCAATTGTCTTGTTTTATGTAGGAGTTAGGATATGACTTAATGGCAAACCATCATGCATTCAAGTGAAATGTACATGGCTTTTCCCTTCATATGTCAAGCACATGTATTATGCGGAGGTAAATGCCATTCGTTTTAAATCTGCGAAAAACTGAAGGAAGATATGGAGCACTCATTAAAGACAATGAACATCAGTGAAGCTGCAACTACAGAGAAGAGCTCTAAGAAGGCAACAGAAATTAAAGAGCCAAGTAAAGCTGAACTCGGAAGAGTTTTACATCTCTCTGAATCAACGCAAGGTAAAGCCCGTCTACCTTTCAGTCATTTCACCTTATTCAGAGCTGTTTCTGTCAAAATCAAGAAAAGTAAAATCAATCAGAGACCTTTTCGATGAAAAGTTTACTACTCTGGAGTATAACGAGCTTCTCGAGGAGTGCCACAAAGTACAGCTAAACATCACAGACGAGGAAGTGACAATTGTGGGAAGGGAAACAATTTCAAAATCAAAGGGAAGTGGTTTTATAAACACAGAGCTGGAAGGGTGGGTGCATCGAAGCATTATGCAGCTTGTCATACTGACCCAGCCCAACCATCTCAGTCACTCATCAAGATTATAAGCTACCCAGATGTTTTTAAATTCAGCACAGCAGCTATAAGGCATGATGGATATGACCACGAGGAGCTTGCTATTTCTGAATATGAAAAGTTGATGAAACCTCTGCATAGGAATTTCAAGGTTTCAAAATGTGGCACATTTATCAACAGAAGCTACCTGTTTTGCCATGCAACACCAGACGTCCTTTGTTCCTGTGACTGTTGTGTTGAGGGATGTGGGGAGGTGAAATGCCCTTTTTGTATTGAGGGCATAGATTTTGAATCATACATTCAAAAGAAGTCTTCATGTTTGGAAAGGGTTAGCTCAAAATATGTACTGAAAAGGAACCGCAAATATTATTAAAATATTTTTCAAAAATCCATAATTTTCCATAATGCATTTGTCTGATGCCCTGTCACCCCAGGCTTTACTCACAAAGTAAATGCTTCCTTTTGGAGTTATACCAATAACGATTTTAACAGTGTTGTGATGCTTGTAGCTGGTAATCGTGTGCGCTGGTGAGGAGGTTTCTGGGTCTATCAATAAACATTTAAAAGCAATCGATAATAACAGTGGCTTTTATACCAAAAGCATCTACAAAACATCTGGGCATTGATTTTTGAATGTCTTCTCGTTCTGGCCAGATTATGAGAGGTGGTAATCTGGCATCCAGTGCTTCAATCCAGGCACTAATAACTTGAAACAACTGGCCTTGATGCAGAAAATCGATAAGCAAGGTCCTGATGTGGGACATTCAAGCATAACTTCATTAGGACTATCACAAATTCCTGAATTTTTGTTAAAATTGCTGGTTGACATAAAACATGTGGTGCAAATCAAATGTTTTCTTTAAAACCTCAAAAGAATGAAGACCAGTGTAGAATTTAACCTTACCATCATCCTTAGAAAATTCTTCTTCGTCAAGAATCCTAACTGGTGCTCCCTGATTTTGAAACAAAGCTAAATTTATCTTTATATGTGGCTGCATCTTTTGTAAGGGATAGCTCTTCCAGAAGATCAGGTATTTCATCAAATTGTTCAGAAATATCATCCTTCTTAAAGACGTCTCTAACTGGAAAGCTTGTTTCACTTAGTTTTGAAGCCTTTGCTTCCTCTCTTTCCACATTTTCTTTCTCACCAGTCCGCTTTCGTCGTTCAGTTGCTCTATGACTTCGGGCCCGCATTTCATCTTTTTCTTCTGGGTTTCAGATTTGTCATTTGCAGGTTTTAAGCTCGGTACCCAGTCAGGATTCCATCTATCTCACGGCTGTGCAGCTGCTCCACTCAAAAAGTGCTCACCGCAAACACGATCATTTTTCAAAATCTTTTCGGTTAGGCCATCTCGACTGATAGCAGCAAGCCATAGCCCACGTCGCTCAGTTGACAGCTCTTCGGCTTGTTCTCCTTGGCACCTTGTGATTTATGAAACACGACAAAACAATAAGTGTTTACATTTATCGCTATTATTACCACATTTGTAAATTAAACAAAATGAAGGCATGTCTGATTACGACAACGACAACGATTTTGCTGCTAAAGTGCAATTTGCCCACAGCGTTCTTGTCCTCCAACATGGCCGACTATACATTTTTGGTGACTTTTGGTCACGTGTTCAAACACACACTATAGCTCCGAGTGTTCAGCAATAGCCACCGCTAGTTTGTCCTCCATCTTGTCTCCACTTGTTGTCGTCACCACCACAGAAGGCCCACCTCTCAATTCATTTGATTGGACAGTGGGGAAAAAACGCAAATGACGTCAGGCGCTTTTCCGCTCTGAGTTGAAGTTTTTTCAACTCAGGAGCTATTCGTGCTTTGTTCCAACAAGATGTAGTCTCTGTACCATACATCATTTTTCATTGGAGTAAATTTATTACTAATATCTGTTGGAAAAAGGTTTGGATGCTACCACATACATTTTTGATAAATAACAAAATAAAAGAGGTTTTCTTTGAATTATTACACAGGTTTTACCCAATGAGTCAGTACCTGAGAAGATTTGTAAAAACAATTAACCCCAGTTATTCTTTGTGCAAAACTCAAATTGAGACAATCACACATTTATTTTGGGGCTGCACTTTTTCCAGAAAACTTTGGAAGGAACTAAATGCTTTTATTATGTCTAAAGCCTGTAATAAGTTTTCCCTTAAAGGGGAATATGTATTTGTTTGGTTTCTGTGATGAGAACTACTGTGCCCAGCATGCTGTGTACGTAAGAGGAGGGGCACCCTGTCGTATATGCACATGACAGTTTCCATGACACAAATAGTGAAAGTGTGGCAGGAATGAGGAAAAACACATGAGACCAAGGCGAGTTTGATGTTTATTCCTCAACTCCAAAAACCAACTGCAGCAGGAACAACCCTGCCCCGGCGAGCCCGGGAACGTAAACCACGCCCCCAGCTCACAGTCCTGCTGGGTGAGAGGCATAGCCCCTAGTGTCCGCCACACAGCCCCCCCCCCCCCCGAACACCCAGAAGGGACTCCTGGAAAGAAACTTAGTGTCTCACTGGAGGCTTAAGCAGCCTGCCATAATGGCTGCGCCGTCCCTCAGCCGAAACAGTAGGTGAAACACAGTCCAAAGCCGGCTGAGAAGCAGAACGCTGAACCCGTGAAGACACTGCCGGGGTCCTGGAAGGAGGACGACCCTGACGGGGAACCTGGGCCGGAAACACAACTTCGCCTGCCACCCTGTGCGCCGGTTTAAGCCTATCAAGCGTGACATGCTCCCTACGCCCACCCATATCTAGCACAAAACCCTTAGGACCCGTCTCAAGAACCCGAAATGGGCCATCGTATGGGGGTTGGAGGGGTGAGCGGTGAGCATCATGCCGTACAAAAACAAAACGAGCCGACATGAGCTCCGCAGGCACGAACGACCGCGGAAAACAGTGGTGAACGGGGCCTGGAACCCGAGTGCTGTCGGACAAAAAAGGATAAACGGCCGGACGGGGTCGAGGAGCGGAACTCCCAGGCAAAAATTCCCCAGGGACGCGGAGTGGCTGACCGAGCACCAGCTCAGCGGGTGACGCGTCGAGGTCCTCCTTAGGAGCCGAACGCAACCCGAGCATAACCCAAGGTAAACGATCCACCCAGTTACCATCCGAGAGCGCAGTGCACAGCGCTGCCTTGAGCGACCGGTGAAAACGTTCACACAACCCGTTAGCCTGAGGGTGATACGTGGTAGTGCGGTGTACCTGCACACCCAAGGATCGCGCAAGTGCCGACCAGAGCTCTGACATGAACTGGGGGCCCCTGTCTGAGGTGATATCTGACGGAGTGCCGAAACGGGCGACCCAGGAGGAAAGAAAAGCGCGTGCAACATCCGAGGATGTTGTGGAGGATAGAGGGACAGCCTCTGGCCACCTGGTGGTCCGATCTACCATTGTGAGCAGGTGCGTAAAACCCTGTGAAGAAGGTAGAGGGCCCACCAGGTCCACATGCACGTGGTCGAAACGTCTGGCCGGGATCGGAAACGGTTCGAGGGGCGATTTAGTGTGCTGGTGGACCTTAGCGCGCTGGCACGCTACACATGCAGCTGCCCACCCCTTGACGTCCTTGCGGAGGCCAGGCCAGACGAACTTGGAACCGACCAACTTCACCGATGCCCGAACTCCAGGGTGCGAGAGGGAGTGAATCGAATCGAAAACTCGACGGCGCCAGGCCACTGGAACAACGGGGCGGGGACGGCCGGTGGAGACATCGCAGAGGAGGGCAGGATTGCCTTCCTGCATCACAGCGTCCTCTAGCTTGAGACCGGTACGCGTTGACCTAAGGGCAAGGACGTCCGGGTCACTGGGCTGGTCGGCAGCCATAGCGGAGAAATCCACACCGAGGTGCACAGGACACACAAGCACACGCGACAGACAATCAGCAACAGGGTTGGACTTCCCGGCCACATGCTGAATGTCCGTTGTGAACTCGGAGATCGCCGCTAGGTGGCGCTGTTGACGAGCAGACCACGGCTCAGTCACCTTGGCCATGGCAAAAGTCAGCGGCTTATGATCCACATAAGCCGTGAATGGGCGACCCTCCAGCAGGAAGCGGAAATGCCGGGTTGCAAGGTGCAGTGCCAGCAACTCCCGGTCAAAAACGCTGTACTTGCGCTCGCTATCTCGCAGTTTGCGGCTAAAAAATGCGAGTGGCTGCCACGCATTTGCCACACGCTGTTCAACCACAGCCCCCACGGCTATGTCAGACGCATCGGTTGTTAAAGCTATGGACGCCGTGGGTGTGGGATGGGCGAGGAGGGCAGCGTTAGCCAGGGCGCACTTAGCTCCGTCAAAGGCCTGGACCTGTTCGGGAGTCCAGTCGACAGGGTCGTTAGCCTTCTTAAGCCGCAGGGCTTCGTAAAGTGGCTGAAGGAGGTGGGCAGCGCGAGGGAGGAAACGGTTATAGAAATTCACCATTCCCAAGAATTCCTGCAATGCCTTAACAGAGACCGGGCGGGGAAATTCCGCCACCGCTTGCACCTTAGAAGGCAACGGGACTGCGCCTTGCGGCGAAATGCGGTGACCCAAGAAGTCAATCACCGGCAGTCCAAACTGACACTTGGCCGGGTTGACTATCAGGCCGTGTTCGTCCAGACGACGGAAAACCTGTTTCAGGTGCGCCAGGTGCTCGTCAGCTGACGGACTGGCCACTAATATGTCGTCGAGATAAACAAACACGAAATCAAGGTCACGCAACACCGAGTCCATCAGCCTCTGAAAGGTTTGCGCTGCCCCCTTCAAGCCAAAAGGCATGCGCATGAATTCGAAAAGCCCAAACGGGGTGATCACTGCGGTCTTGGGCACGTCCTCTGCGCGCACGGGAACCTGATGATAGCCGCGCACCAGGTCCACCTTAGAGAAAATAGTGGTACCTGCCAGGCGTATGGAAAAGTCCTGTATGTGTGGGATGGGATAGAGGTCATTGGCGGTGACGTTGTTCAGGCGGCGAAAATCGCCGCAAGGCCGCCACGACCCATCCGCCTTGGGCACCATGTGAAGCGGCGAGGCCCACGGGCTGTTGGAACGTCTCACTATACCCAGACGCTCCATGATGGCGAACTCCTCGTTAGCTGTAGCCAATTTTACTGTGTCGAGGCGCCGCGCGCGCGCAAAAACTGGTGGTCCCAGGGTGGGAATGAAATGTTCTACCCCGTGTTTAGTAACCGCGGTGGAAAAGGCAGGCGTAGTCACCGATGGAAAATCCGCCAGCAAACGCTGAAAAACATCCCCTAATGTTAAAAAGTTAGCGTGTGTTAACGGCCCGGCTCCCCTTGTCTCGCACGGAACAGTGGCGAAAGACACCGCATCAATTAAACGGCGGTTTAAAACATCAACCAGCAGACCATTAGCACACATAAAATCCGCGCCGATAATAGGAACAGTAATGGCGGCCACTACAAAGTCCCACTCAAAATGGCGCCCGTGGAAGCAAACAGTCACCAACCTTGTGCCAAACGTTGCAATGGATGAACCGTTAGCTGCACTTAACTGTGGGCCACCGCCTTCGGCCGACCTGTCTGTCTTCGCAGGAGGGAGTAGGCTCTTTTGCGAGCCTGAGTCCACCAGAAACCGTCTTCCTGACATCGTGTCCTTAATGAAGAGCAGCTCACTACGTCCGCCAGCGCCCACAGCTGCTACTGAGCGCTGGCCCTGGAGTTTCCCGCCGTCTCAAACGTGCACGGAGGGACGTAGCACCTCGCCTTGCCGCCGAACCGCTGGTGGAAGAAACAGAGGCCTCTCCCGCGCCGTCTCCGGGCAGTCACTCCAGCCACCACTGCCGGGTCCGCGTCCTCCGACGTCGGCTGCAGAGGCTCCGATGCCACACTCTGCACAGAGAACCGTCTGGTAGCCAGCAGGACCCGATCGGCCTCCTCAGCCAAACCTCGGCAGTCACCAGCGGCCAGACACGGGGAGTTAGCCAAAGCCGCGCGCACAGGAGACGGGAGCTGGCACAAGAAAACGTGCGGGAAAAGGAACCCGCCTTCGTCTGAGCCTAGCAGCGACAGCATATTGTCCATGATATCCACCGTGATATCCCGTCGCCCAAACCGGATAGGGAAAGGATCCTATCTGCCCTCTCTGCGGCAGATAGGCTGTACCTCCGGAGCAGAAGATGTTTGAGGGTGACGTATTTATTGTGTTGCGGAGGGGCGCGCAACAGCTGCATGGCCCGGCGTGTGGACTGCTGGTCCAGCGCAGCGACGACCAGATAGTATCTGGAGTCGTCCGCGGAGATTCCACGCAGGTGGAACAGCGCCTCGACATGCTGGAACCACGAGGCCGGGTCGCTCTGCCAGAACTCTGGGAGCTTCACAGCCGCGGCGAGAACGGCCGGCTGAGAGAGTTGGGGCGTCGTGGCCGAAGTGGATTCTGTTATGTATGCACACATCGACAGTGCTGCATTTGATTTGGTGCTGTTCTATTGTGCTGGGATCGATTGGTGATGCCTGCGGGCTCTGGGTTGTTTGATCGGGTCTGCCTTTGATGCTGTTTCAGTCTAAATAAAGAATGCCACGGAGAGGTTGTGTCGAGCGACAGCGCTGTGTCCTGACGTGATTTAAAAATACAATATTGGCGACGAGGATGGCTGATATCTCTCTCCCACCACCTGCCCCCTTCCTGGCATTACCTGGCGAGCCTCCGGTACCATGGACTCGCTGGCTACATAGTTTTGAAAATTACATCATCGCCTCAGGGCTCGACGACGTGAGCCAGGCTAGGAAGACGGCTCTGTTGCTACACTGCTTGGGAGCAGAGGGTCATCGTGTGCTCGGGACTCTGGGAAACGTCACAAGCTTTGCCGAAGCTGTGGGACTTATGAGCACCCATTTCGCTGCTCCACAGAGTGCCCTCCTTCGGCGATTTATATTCCGTCAGCGACACCAACTGCCTGGTGATTCTGTGCGGCAGTACGTAGCTAATTTGCGAGGGCTAGCTAGCTCATGCAAGTTTGGCGCGCTTCAGGACGAGATGGTTCGCGCCCAGCTAATCGAACACACCAACAACGCAAAGGTGCGTGAGACTCTCCTGCTGGAAAAAGACGATCTGCTGCTGTCCAGAGCAATTACCATTGCACTACAGGTTGAGGGAGCAGCTGAGTGTGCTGCTATGCTAAATACACAGCAAGTGGCCACCTCCAGTCAAGCTGCCAACGACTCCTCCCTCTACTCACGGCTGCCCCTCGGGACGCAACCCAACCAGAGCGAGGCGGGCGCCGACTCCACTGGGGACGTCTTGCAACTGCAACGACGGCGTTCTCGGCCCCGCCCTCAACAGTCCTGTGGTAACTGTGGGTCTCGGTCTCATGTTTCAAGGGCTCAGAACTGCCCTGCCCATGGCCAGACATGCCATAGCTGCGATAAGCACAATCACTTCGCCAACGTCTGTCGATCTTCCCCGGCTGGGTCAGAGGGCCACACCCCCCAGTCTTCAACCGCCGTCATTCACAAGGTGAGCTCTGGGCCAGTGTCATTCAAATCATGCACAGTCAACATTAATGATGTGTGCATCCCCCTGCTGTTGGACACCGGTGCAAGTGTGTCTCTCCTGAATGTTGATACCTACAGTCAATTTTTCGGTTCACTGCCACTGTCCGCACCCTCAGCTGTCCTCTGTGGGTATGGTGACTCCAAAATCGATCTGGTTGGCTCTCTCCAACTGACTGTCCGCTATGGAACCAAGCTGGTGCCCAATGCAGTTTTTCATGTGGCACGCCGTGGGGCCAACCTGATGGGCCTGGACCTGTTCTCCGCTCTGGGGTTCTCCCTCTTAGACACAAGGGGGGCAGCAATCCTGACTGTCGCCACACCTTGGCAGCAGAAGTGGCCATCGCTGTTTATGGGGCTGGGCTGCCTCCGCCTTCACCCATCAACCTCTCCTCAACCCTGCTGTGAAATCTGTCATCCAACCACTGCGCCGCATCCCGTTGGCTCTCCGTGATGGGGTCTCCGCCGAGCTGCAACAACTGCTGGAAGCTGGCATCATTGAACCGGTGGACGCGTCACCTTGGGTCTCAAACCTCGTGGTGGCTAAGAAGAAGTCGGGGGGCCTGCGTGTCTGCGTCGATCTACGTGCAGTAAATAAGGCAGTGGTCCCTGATAAGTATCCACTGCCCACCTCAGAAGAACTCACTGCTCAGTTCTATGGCTCTGAGGTGTTCTCCAAGCTCGACCTCAGACAGGGGTACTTACAGGTGCCCCTCCACCCCAGCAGCCGAAACCTCACAGCCTTTGTGACACATGCAGGAGTGTTTCGCTACACCAGGATGCCTTTCGGTCTCAGCTCCGCCCCTAGCTGCTTCCAGAAAATCATGGTCTCCGTGCTGGCTGGCATACTGGGCGTGGCCATTTATCTGGACGACATAGTGGTACACGGGCCCACCAGTGAAATCCACGACAAGCGCCTTAACATGGTCTTCGCAGCCCTGTCCAAGCACAAGCTAACTCTCAATGCTGAGAAATGTGTCCTCTCTGTGCCAGCCATCGACTTCGTGGGGTTCCGGCTGTCAGCGAGCGGTGTAACTCCACTACAATCCAACGTGGACGCCATTCAGGCCATCCCTGAGCCCAGCTCGGCCGCCCAGGTCGCCTCCTTCCTGGGTATGACAAGTTACTACCTGAGGTTTCTTCCCCAGTACTCTGCGACCACAGCCCCCCTGCGCCAGCTGCTGTGTAAGGACGAGCCATGGGTGTGGTCAAAGGCATGCAGTGACGCTGTGCGTGATCTCAAGACTCAACTGACTTCACCACCAGTGTTGGCTCACTTCGACATCTCCAGCTCCACCTTTGTGACCTGTGACGCATCAGCCACAGCGATAGGGGCTGTGCTGTCTCAAACCCAGAACGGTGTGGAGAAGCCCATTGCCTTCGCCTCCCGTGCCCTCAACCTGACCGAGCAGCGGTACTCCGTGGGTGAGCGTGAGGCGTTAGCCTGTATCTGGGCTTGTGAAAGGTGGCACCTCTACCTCTATGGCCGCTCCTTCACCCTCAGGACAGATCACCAGGCCCTGACAGCGCTGCTGTCCACATCTGGGACAGGCCACAAACCCCTGAGGCTGCACCGCTGGTCTGACCGCCTCCGCCAGTACAACTTCAGCCTGCAGTTCACCCCAGGCAGAGACAATGTTGTCGCCGACCTGCTCTCTCGCTCTGTCTCCACCCCAGCTCCACAGACGGACACTGACTGTGTGGAAAAGGACATTGTCCAAATGCTACACACACCCCTCCAGGCCACTGTCTCTCTGCAGGAGCTGAGGGCAGCCTCTGAACAGGACCCTGTCCTCTCCCAGCTCCGCACCTACATCCAGAACGGCTGGCCTCACAAGGTCCCAGAGGAGCTGGCTGCGTTCGCCCGAGTCAGACAGGAGCTCTCCTGCTGGAACGACACCTGCGTGGCACGTGGGTTTTGCACAGTGGTCCCAGCTGCTCTCCGTGCACGTGTTTTGAATACGGCGCATGAAGGCCACCTGGGCATTGTGAAACTGAAACAGCGCTGCCGAGACCTGGTGTGGTGGCCGGGGATAGACAGAGATATTGAGGCTCTGGTGAAGGACTGTTCTGCCTGCCTTGTGAGTGGCAAGACTGGCCACCAGGCTCCCCCACCCCTGCAACCTCTCGCCTGGCCCTCTCAGCCCTGGGAACACCTGCAGTTGGACATTTGTGGTGAGATCCATGGAGTTCCCCACCACCAACGCTTCATGGTGGTCGCCTACGATCTACACTCAAAATGGCCTGAACTCACCACTTCCGGCACTGTGACCTCACAGATCATCATCGACTTCCTGGACTCTCTTTTCTCTCGCTGGGGCCTCCCAAAGGCCATCACCACTGACAACGGCCCTCAGCTGGTCTCTGCTGAGTTCACTGCTTATCTCGAAAGCAAGGGCATCTGTCATATACGCACTGCGTACTACCACCCCCAGGCCAATGGCGGCGTTGAACGTTTTCACCAGTCACTGAAGAACGGCCTCAGAGCACACATGGCCGAAGGGTGCTCTTTCACGCAGGCCATCCGTCACACTCTGCTGCACTATCGGGCCACACAGCACTCGACCACAGGCGTCTCCCCAGCCTCTCTCATGCTAGGCCGGGAACTGTGCATGCCCCTTGACAGGCTCCGCCCCTCCACACCTCAGGCACCTCCCTCTGGGGTCAGAGCCTCAGTCACTCGTCAGCAGACGCGGATGAAGCAACGGTTTGACCAGTCAAAACGAACCAGGGTGCCAGACATCAATGTGTCGGACTGGGTCAGGGTCCGCAGGCCCCACAGGGACAATAAAATGGCTTCATACTGGTCCTCTCCTCTCCAAGTCACCCGTCAGCTTGGCCCAGCCACTTACCTCCTCAGCGATGGCACTCGGTGGCACTCCAGTCGTCTACGGAAGGTGTCAGCTCCGCCACACACAGCTGGTGACACAACCATAGCCATTCCCTCAGCATGGCGAGACGCCCCGGGGCTTCATGCAGCTCCTACACGGGCCCCAGACATTCCTGGGCCTCAGCTTCCCCTGCCTTCTCCCTCCCCACCTCGGCCTGCCCAGCCTCAGGCCGCCCCACGACCTGTTCGCACACGTTTACGCCCTGGCCACCTAGAGGACTTTGTGTCAACCTTTCATGTTTGAAATCCTGCCGGGGGGGGGGGATGTTATGTATGCACACATCGACAGTGCTGCATTTGATTTGGTGCTGTTCTATTTTGCTGGGATCGATTGGTGATGCCTGCGGGCTCTGGGTTGTTTGATCGGGTCTGCCTTTGATGCTGTGTCAGTCTAAATAAAGAATGCCACGGAGAGGTTGTGTCGAGCGACAGCGCTGTGTCCTGACGTGATTTAAAAATACAATAGATTCACACACATCTTGTGCTCCAAACATGTTCAATTCGGGGTCACCAATGTGGCAGGAATGAGGAAAAACACATGAGACCAAGGCGAGTTTGATGTTTATTCCTCAACTCCAAAGACCAACTGCAGCAGGAACAACCCTGCCCCGGCGAGCCCGGGAACGTAAACCACGCCCCCAGCTCGCAGTCCTGCTGGGTGAGAGGCATAGCCCCTAGTGTCCGCCACAAAAGTAACAATAAGTTTTACTTGATAAATATATATATTTTTATTTTTTTTGCAAAATGTTACATCCATAAAAGTACATTTTTAAATAGTAAACCATTCTTTCCTGCTTTAATTGTAGAAATTGAGAACTTTATCTCTACCATTTCCAGAAGCACAAACACAAACGTAGTCAAAACATATAATGCTTGTTTACATATTAAAATTTTCACTTAATGCACACTGTAAATTTACCCCCTGGCAAAAGTGCTTTATTTTTGTTCAACATTATCATCATTATTATTGTTAATAGTACAGTTCATTCATTTTCTTTACTATTTGCTGTTGTTATGACCATTGAATGTAAAGGTGTGAGGTTGTTTATAGTTGATTGCTCTGATGATATATATGTACTATGTTCCTGTATCGTTTATGTTCTTGTCAATCAAAAAAAAGTTTTTTTCAACTCGAGGTATTCAGGGTGCTCCTGCAAAAATGCAAGATGCACAAAGCTGAACAACGTGAGGCGCTCAGCAATGCAAAAGTAGCGAGCAAAAAAATTCACTTTCAATGAAAACAATTGCAAAAAGCCGCCACAGGCTGCTAAAACGCATTGTGTGTGATCAGGGCCTGGGCAATCATATTTACAGTGACTGACTGAGTGATCATGCTTGACACGATTGGGCTGCTGGATGAGATGATCAGCAACGTCACTGAAGTCACATGATTGGTCGGCCGAGCGTTGAGAGGCATTAGGCAGAGCACACAGTTAAAGCACTCCAAATCGGACAAAACGCTCACTGGCCAATTCACTAAAGGATTGCATGGCTTTTGCAGCTGCTAAACCTGCGTAAATAAGACAAAAAGAAACTGTAATTCTCAAAGCACCCACAAAGGGTGACATGCACTCCTAACTGCACTGTCAAGCAAATAGCGTCTCTGTGCGCTGGTGCTATTTGCACACATTTAAATGAGGTAATATGCATATATTTGCTGCAGAATTGGCCACTTTCTATGCAAATGAGCCTCATTGCAACAAGAAAAGTCCCAATTCACAAACAGCAGCGCTAATAGCCGAACACACTTAGTGTCAAAATTATTAGTGTCTTTGGTGGTAACGGATGCCCAGACTTTCCAGCCATCATGGCAGCAGTGACTGTAGCCGGACGCTGGTGAGCGGATATTGTGAAGGAGAATATCACCTTTGATTTAACTGAAAGTGAAATCGTTCACAGATAGAGGTTGCCAGGTCTAACAATTCTTGCTATACTTGATGACATCAAGGGAGACATTGAACTTGCCTACTGTGTTCTTGGCTCAAAGCCACATTTATATTTTGCCACATGGATAATTGAAATCGGACACAAAACAAGGGCATATTGCACTCAGCTGCAAAACCTTGTCGGCATGTTTGTGCTGTAATATCTTTTGTGAACTGGACCTTAAGACAGGGCAGATAGGGGTTGCAATTGATGTGCGTATCATGGTGCTGTCAGCAGCTGCAATCCATTCTTAGCGAATTCGCCTGTCAATACAGAGTGAGTCTTAGAAAAACGAGAGACATCCGCAGATAGAAACAGATGGAAGAGGAGGGGAGGTTAGTAGGTCATTAGAATAGGTGTACTTATAATCAAATTTAGTTCTCTTTCAAATCAAACATCCCAAGATATCAGTGGAAAGTATTGTTCTTGGAACTGCGTTTATAACCTTCTTTTTTTTTAAGCTTGAATGTAGCTTAACCATGTCTTGTGATATGCTATTTCAGTACACTTTAACAACAAATATTATTGAACAAATTGCAGATGAATATTTAATATACAGGAATTCACATTATAGACACTACCACTGACAATCCCTCTAACAAATTGGCCACAATTTCGAACATTGGCCTTACACGGTCCAGCCTTAAACTAGGTTTTGACCTAGTCTTGTTTGTTTCTCTGCTAAGTCACTGGAAGGATACTGCAGACTTTGTACACCGATAACAATAAACCAGGATCAGTTTTTGACTTTTTTAATATAGGCCTACCTGCACAATAGATTATTTTATACTCTTTGTTTAATTTATTATTCATGTGGAGACAATGGAAAACCAATTATACTCAAGGGTTCACAGTGTTCACACCTATAGTCGTAGATGAGAAGAGCAGATGTAAGATATCTTGAGCTAGCTGTAGTCCAAAAGAATTACAGGTAAATAAAGATTTTTTTTTCAATTTATTGAATAAGCTGCACCAAAGTTACTCATTATGTATGGCCACATTTAGGCCATAGGCCCCATTTACTCAGCATTCATCTCGGGAAAGTGATTCTTGAGTTTTTTATCTAAGAAGTCCTAGCTTGAACCTGGTCTCCCCTCTGTCATTTAGATGAGGATCTGGGTCTTTAAGTGGGCCTTCACTAGATGTTAGCATCAACGCATCCATGCATGGCTCAGACACCTTGAATCCTGCCAGTCCAATGCAAGGGGCAGTACCATTACAGGCTGTTAGACGGGTATCATTTGCCCTGTACACACACACACACACACACACATGCAATGTATGCTTGAAAACACGTAAGCAAGCGACTGAATACACACACAATATAATGCATACTTGATGACACACACATACTTCCTGTTACACAGAACAAGCACACATAAAAACAATCATATACATAAACACACACACACAAGCAGATTCAGCCAGTGCACTCAAGTGGAATAGAGCTGACCATATATTCAGACTCCATTTGGAGAACAGACTTGGAGGGCAGCTCTTTGATGGGTCAACAGGTGTACACACACAGACACACACACTCACACTCACACAGAAAGGAACACAGTTGTGTTGTCATCTCAGAAGAGTACAGGCTAGTGAGGGGCTACAAACAAGGATTTACACTCACTGGCCACTTTATTAGGTACACCTTGCTAGTACCGGGTTGGACCCCCTTTTGCCTTCAGAACTGCCTTAATCCTTCGTGGCATAGATTCAACAAGGTACTGGAAACATTCCTCAGAGAGTTTGGTCCATATTGACATGATAGCATCACGCAGTTGCTGCAGATTTGTCGGCTGCACATCCATGATGCGAATCTCCCGGTCCACCACATCCCAAAGGCGCTCTATTGGATTGAGATCTGGTGACTGTGGAGGCCATTTGAGTATAGTGAACTCATTGTCATGTTCAAGAAACCAGTCTGAGATGATTCGAGCTTTATGACATGGCGCGTTATCCTGCTGGAAGTAGCCATCAGAAGATGGGAACACTGTGGTCATAAAGGGATGGACATGGTCAGCAACAATACTCAGGTAGGCTGTGGCGTTGACACGATGCTCAATTGGTACTAAGGGGCCCAAAGTGTGCCAAGAAAATGTCCCCCACACCATTACACCACCACCAGCAGCCTGAACCGTTGATACAAGGCAGGATGGATCCATGCTTTCATGTTGTTGACGCCAAATTCTGACCCTACCATCCGAATGTCGCAGCAGAAATTGAGACTCATCAGACCAGGCAACGTTTTTCCAATCTTCTATTGTCCAATTTTGGTGAGCCTGTGCGAATTGTAGCCTCAGTTTCCTGTTCTTAGCTGACAGGAGTGGCACCCGGTGTGGTCTTCTGCTGCTGTAGCCCATCTGCCTCAAGGTTCGACGTGTTGTGCGTTCAGAGATGCTCTTCTGCATACCTCGGTTGTAATGAGTGGTTATTTGAGTTACTGTTGCCTTTCTATCAGCTCAAACCAGTCTGGCCATTCTCCTCTGACCTCTGGCATCAACAAGGCATTTTCGCCCACAGAACTGCCGCTCACTGGATATTTTCTCTTTTTCGGACCATTCTCTGTAAACCCTAGAGATGGTTGTGCGTGAAAATCCCAGTAGATCAGCAGTTTCTGAAATACTCAGACCAGCCCGTCCGGCACCAACAACCATGCCACTTTCAAAGTCACTTAAATCACCTTTCTTCCCCATTCTGATGCTCGGTTTGAACTGCAGCAGATCGTCTTGACCATGTCTACATGCCTAAATGCATTGAGTTGCTGCCATGTGATTGGCTGATTAGAAATTTGCGTTAACGAGCAGTTGGACAGGTGTGCCTAATAAAGTGGCCGGTGAGTGTATATTGCTGAACCAGGGTATTCCCCTTCTTTCTGCTCCCTTTCATTCTTCTTTCATTGTTGCTTTCCTTCTTTTGACTCATCTGTTCATCCATCCATGTAGCATGGCAAGTGTCCCTACTGCTGAACGTGCCTGTCAGACTCAAGGCTCTCCACCGTCTGCCGCCTTTGACTCCTTTTCCCTCGCTTTCTCTCTTCCTCGCCAAGCTGTGCTCTTCCCTAACCCCGGTTTATGCTACCTCAGCACCCTCCCCTCCTCTTTCATGTGCCTAAAATGAACCAGGGGCTCATAATCATTCTTGTTGAGGAACCGATTTTAAGGAACTTGATCTTGCCTTGGGACCCAGCCTCATTAAAAGAAACTGCTTTTTCTATTACATGAGAACTCAACAGAAATAAGCCCACTAATTATTATGCATAGTTAGAGGAACCACGCAACTGAGGCTCGGAGAGGGCTTGATGTGTTAAAATCATAAGATTACGCTAATATGGAAATTCTAATTAAAGTTTCAAGACATGAACAGTGTTTATTTTATTTACAGTTTATGCTGAATTATTTATTTCCCCCATACAAGCCATCAATAATGCATTGAACTTATGACCCAAAATTATAATCATGCAAAACCAGCCAACTGAACGGCATGCTAAAATTAAAATGAAAAATCCTATTCGCCCACGTGGCAACTGGCAAATTTTTCTGTTCCTTCCCTCAGCGTGGTGCATTTTGCAGGGAAGGGTGTTTGTGTGCTAGCGTAGATGTCTATTTTTACTGGGTTGCACGGTGATGCTGCTGCGGTCGTATCTAGTTTCCACCAATGGTGGGAGATGTTTGCTGTGCTTAGGTGCAAGTGTGACATAGAAAAAAAAATAAAAATCTGAGGTTAAGATGGAAAGATGAGCTGCTCTCTCACTTTTCTATTTCACTCAGTCTCCATCTCTCTCACTCTGGTGTCCATCCAGCTAGACCACGCTGGATCCCTGTCTTGACATCTCAGAAGGGGCTTTAATCAGATGCCCCCACAAGTTTAGTGTGGATGAGAGTACCCTGTGAGACCAAGTTACTGTACTCCAACGTGTGTGTGTGTGTGTGTGTGTGTGTGTGTGTGTGTGTGTGTGTGTGTGTGTGTGTGTGTGTGTGTGTGTGTGTGTGTTCGTTCTCTGTGTTACGCCTTCATCCGTGTTTGTCTTCCGTCAGTTTGAAATGCTGAGTGCTCCTCTTCTCCTTCTCTCTTTCCAGAACCAGCCTCCCACAGTGGGCATGTGATTGTTGGGTTTTTTGTTTTTGTTTTTGTTTTCTTTGTTTTTGTTTTTGTTTTTAAGCTCTAATAACTGCTTTTAATCAGCCTTACTCTTATCTCATTCTGCGTATGAGCCATATGAATTTCTGATTGGGGGGGGTTTTCTTTGCCGAGAGGCAGCACTGGGGACATCTGCTGTTTCCACTTCTCCAGTTAATTCGGGTCGCCTGGTCATTATTCAGTAAACAATTTATCATGTTTTGTTTCCTTTTAATTATTTATTTATCTTTACCCCTAAATTGGTCGGGCGGCAGCAGCTCGTGGCCTCGGAAGGCTTTGTGTACTCTGCCTCTTGGGTTTTTCTGCACCGGCCGAATTAGGCATCTGTTAGCTGACTCGGTGGGGTTAAGAGTTCATTTACCCCGAGACCGAATCCTCTAAAGTCATGCGGCGTGGACGCATGTGTTGGGGAGGCATCTATTTTAAATGGTTGAGGAACATTGTTTTCGAGATTTACCTGTGGGAACACAAGTGCCTTTCAGGTGGTTAGAGTGTTTTCCCTCTGTCTCTCTCTCTGTCTCACTCTCTGTGTTTCTCTATCTCTGTCTCACTCTCTCTCTCTGTCTCTCGTTTAAAATTAGATTTTTGCTACTTTAGAATGATGGATGATCTGGAAAGTTTTCGCAATGTGTGGTGCTGTAAAAATGTGCTTTGCTGTGTTGTTGATGATGAGCTGATCTTGGGGAGAGTCCTGAGGTGATTTACATTCTGTGAATCTGATGTTACTGACCATGTTGGTCTTTGTGTTGTAATTTTCTTGTGATTTCTATTAAAGTATTGTTGAAAGTAAAAAAAAGTCTCTCTCTCTCTGCCTCTCTGTCTCTCTCTCTACCTCTCTTTGTCTCTCTGTCTCTGCCTCTGTCTCTGTCTCTGTCTCTCTGTCTCTCTCTCTCTGTCTCTCTCTGTCTCTGTCTCTGTCTCTCTCTGTCCTAGAACCCTATATCCTAACCCTAGAACCCTATATCCTAATACATTACACTCTTGCCCTTTAAACTTAAGCCCTCTATAACTCAAATATTGAAATGTAAAAATAAAAGATGTAATCTCTCTGTCTCGCTCTCTGTGCACATATTTGTTTCTCCCTTCTATTTTGTCTCCTCTGTTTCCTCTCTTACTTCCGTCATCTTCCGTGGCCTTCTTGCTTCCTGATTTCACAGCCTCGAGTCCCTGGCTTTCTATGTTTTATGGGTTTCAGGGACTTGGCAAGTTATTGCTACATGCTTTATCAGCTAATATGCAGCTACCTGCCTGTCTAGCCCATGGAGGTCTGCTTTGCTCAACCACACGGAAAGTTATAGAGGAGCCCTATTATGATCCTCTATCAAGCCACTCATATGTATAGTCTGAAGGTCAAGGGCATTTTATATGAAGACACGAAATCTGCTTGATATTGCAAAGACACGGGTGGATGAATGGGAGACAGGGAGGGGAGAAAGAGAGAGAGAGAGAGAGAGAGAGAGAGAGAGAGAGAGAGAGAGAGAGAGAGAGAGAGAGAGAGAGAGGAGATTGAGTGTTTCTAGTTATGGAGTCATTTCCACTCTTCAGGTTCCTATAAAGAGGCACTCTCATCTTTCCTTTCATGCTGGGAGGTTTATGGGCAACTGGGGAGCTGTAATTGGTGGTGGATGGGGTGGGTTTTGAAGCTGGGGAACCACAGGTAATGGTAATCTGATGGGTCTTATGACAAACATACATGTCGGCACATGCATACACACACACACACACATAAGCAAAAAGGAGCAGGTACACACACACACACACACACATAGACACACAGGTAAAGGAGGCCGTGGTGGTAGTGTGATGATAGTGTAAACCACATTTCATTTGTCGTCATGGTCCTTCCTCAGGAGGTGACCATTCCACACCTTATGTAGCTCTTTGAAGAGAGAGTGTGTGTGTGTGTTATGGGGGGGGGGGGACTGTGATGGCCTGGCGGCCTGTCCAGGGTGTCTCCCCGCCTGCTGCCCAATGACTGCTGGAATAGGCTCCAGCATCCCTGCGACCCTGAGAGCAGATAAGCGGTTAAGACAATGGATGGATGGATTGATGGATGGATGGATGGATGGATGGATGGATGGATGGATGGATATATATATATATATATATATATATAGATAGATAGATAGATAGATAGATAGATAGATAGATAGATAGATAGATAGATAGATAGATAGATAGATATAGATATACTATATATGTGTGTGTGTGTGTATGCCTGGCAGCCTGTCCAGGGTGTCTCCTCGCCGGCTGGCCAATGACTGCTGGGATAGGCTCCAGCATCCCCGTGACCCTGAGAGCAGGGTAAGCGGTTTGGATAATGGATGGATGGATATATATATGTATTAAGATAGATGCAGGAAAAAAACTTTAATCCATCACAGAACAAGCCTGTTTTGTGCGCCACGCACTCATCAGCTGCCAAGGTGGCTCTAAAATATGGCTCTAAAAAATGCTATGTATATATGTCTAAGGTATATACGTCTGTGGCCGGTGCTCTCCTGTTTGCTGTTGTGTGTTGGGGCAGCAGGTTGAGGGTAGCGGATGCAAACAGGCTCAATAAACTGATCCACAAGGCCGGTGATGTTGTGGGGGTGGAGCTGGACTCTGGCAGTGGTTTCTGAGAGGAGGATGCTGTTGAAGTTGTGCACCATCATGGACAATGTCTCCCACCTACTCCATGACCTGCTGGTCAGGCACAGGAGTACTTTTAGTGATAGACTCGTTCTGCCGAAATGCACTAGAGCGCCACAGGAGGTCATTCCTGCCTGTGGCCATCAAACTTTACAACTCTTCCCTCAGCGTGTCAGACACTGAGTCAACAGTCATTGGACTGCCCCTTCAATTTATTTTACTCTGTCAGGTGTTTGTCTGTGCTGTTTGTTTCATGCTGCAGTAATACAGTATGGATAGGATGCTATATGCTGGAGCATGGTGCACATATGTTTACATATTTTATTCTTATTTCTTGATCTTATTTTATCTCCTATTTCTATTTATTTCTATTTTCTTGTTATCTTGTATCTTGTTAGTTTTTCTTTACTAGAGTGCGAGTGTTATAGGTCCCAGTTTCCCCTCAGGGATGAGCAAAGTATTCTGATTCTGATATACGCTTGCACGAATGTTAGACAACCTGGCGAGATACTGGGCTCGGTGCCTGCAAAGCCGCATCAGTCAAGTTGCTTTTTAAAACATTGGCGTCTTATTAATTTGCCTCTCTCTCTCTCTCTCTCTCTCTCTCTCTCTCTCTCTCTCTCTCTCTCTCTCTCTCTCTCTCTCTCTCTCTCTCTCTCTCTCTCTCTCCTCTCTGCTTCGTGTCCATTCACTCGTGATAAGATTTAATGAAGTTTTCCACTCGTTTACTGCTTCAATCATGGATGCCAACTTTACATTGATCGCAGTGCCTGTGCCCATTTTGCAGCAGTTTGTTGTCGGCCACTTCGTACAGCAACCCAGTTAGCTGGCCAACGGCTGATCCGTGGACAGAATGGCGAGTAGCAGCGTGTTGGGGAAACTGTGTAGGCGATGTTCCCATACAGCCGATCTAGAAGAGGATCGAGTGTTTCCTAATTCACCCTAACTCAGGATCTTACTCCCCCCCTTGCCGTCGTGAATTTAAATTAGATTTTGTTTTGTTCATGATGGTTCTTGACTGATGTTTTAGAATACACACACCGGTTGGGCTAACAACAACAGCCCTCCGGGGGGGAAAAAAACAATCTGCACAGTAAATTTCAGCACAAGAATAATGCACATGTTATGTTTTGCAATCTCCTTTTGTACAGTGTGTCCCCAAAATGTTGTTTTTATATCTTTTCGTAAATTTACTGCACACTGTGCAGAGTTGTGGTCTCATTTTGTGTAACATAACTTATCATTTGTTTCTCAACCTATTTCCATCTATGTGTGTGTGTGTAAGTGTGCGTGTGTTCTGTCTTGAGCTCTCTCTCTCTATCTCTCAAACACACACATACGTGCAGGCATTCACAAACCTACACAAGCTGACAGATTTTACACACATGTTGTGTTTGCGTTGTGTGTTCAGCTCTTTGAAGGCAGTAACTTGTTAAATCAGCTCAATTAACATTAACAAGAGGTTGGTTTATACGCGGGGCAGTAATGCTAACCATATGTCAAACCCCTAATTCATTGAGCGGGTCTACTGCTAAAGATGTTACGTTTACATATGGGGCTTCGAAACAGAAGGGATGCGTTGTACTGCCAGGAGGAGTTGTATGTTGGTGGTCAGTGTTTGTCCAGCAGAGCTGCAATGACCTCATCTCTGGCTTACACTCACACCCTGCAGCTAAGGGCAGATGTCCTCTCCTCCATTACTTCCTCCTCATCCTCCTCTTCCACCTTTTTCTGTTTTACTCCCTCCTTCTTCTCTCCCTTTATCTCAGGCCACCTCTCTTGCCTTACCACATTTCTTTCTCTCCTCCCATTGTTCCGCCTCCCCTTTCTCCCCATACCCACCTCCTATTCCTTCAACCCCATCCATTTGTCTTTCTTCCTGTCCTTGTTATCTTAGCATCCTTTCCTTTTTACATTTCTCTTTCTTCCTCCTGATGTCTTGCGCTCTCGCATTATCATCCCTCTATGTCTTTGTCTCCGTTTCTTAATCTCTTTTCGTCTCTGTTTCTTAATCTCTTTTCCTCTCATCAGCTCTGCAGTACTGATGCTCTCATAGGGTTTTCTGCTCTGGGTTTGGCAGATCAAGCGGTGCCAGGCCCTCATTGTGAATGTATATTAGTGTGTGAGAGAGAGATAAACAGAGGTTATTATATTATTGTTATTATTATAAAAGAGATTTATCTCGAAGGGCAATGATGATGATGAAAAAAGGGAAACTGTGAGATAGAGAGACAGCGAGAAGTAAAAAAAAAAATTCTCAGCTCCCAGGACCTCTGATCTTATCTTACACAGCAGTCACTAGATGGTGAGGTCATACTGGTGTTGTCAATGGTTCATGTCACCTTTATAGTGATGATAATATGGTACACAAAATTAAAAGATGATTATTTCAAGATAATCAGTAGTAAACATAGAATTGGGTGTTCTTAGAAGATTATGTATACCATCGTCATTTGCTTTGTGCATTGTGCAAAGGCCTTGAACTGTGATTCCCCAAGATGTTCTGCAGAGGGTTTGCATTTGTAGGGAACCAAGTCCGTCCATCCATCCATCCATGTATTATCTTAACTGCTTATCCTGCTCTCAGGGTCACGGGGAGCCTATTCCAGCAGTCATTGGGCGGCAGGCAGGGAGAAACCCTGGACAGGCCGCCAGGCCATCACAGGGCTCTCACACACACACACACACACACACACACACACACACACACATTCATTCCTAGGGACACTTTAGTACGGCCAGTTCATCTGGCTTACATATCTTTGGACTATGGGAGGAAACCGGAGCCCCCGGAGGAAACCCACGCAGACACGGGGAGAACATGCAAACTCCACACAGAGGACGACCCGGGATGACCCACCAAGGTTGGACTACCCCGGGGCTTGAACCCAAGACCTTCTTGCTGTGAGGCGACCGCACTAACCACTGCGCCACCTTGCCGCCAGGAACCAAGTCAAGCTTGTTAAAAGTGGCTGTTTGACTCTGCTAAAGATGTACTATTTCTCCTCTCCTTTGGTGATTTGCATGGACAGGAAATATAGGGAACAGCCAAGGTCTGGAGAGTATGTAGCCCGGTGACACCAGGACACCATCTCTCCTGTTGACAGATGACGTTGTTCTGTTTGCTTCATCAAACGGCGCTCCCTGCTACATCTAAAAACCTGGTTTACCATCAAGTATGACGCAGCTGGGATGAGGGTCAGCAACTCCAAATCTGATGCTTCCCCGAGAAAAGAGGTGGTTTGTAACATGCAGTTAGATGGAGGGCATCTCTACCAGGTGGAAGAAATAAGGTGTTGTGGTGTCTACAGAAGCTACCACTGTTCCACTGGTCCACCCAGGATGCTGCCGAAATATATGCTGTCTAGCATGAATCATGCATAATCTGTACTGAGGTGAACATTCCTGTTTGCTCCCAGCCTATTGCTCCATTATGCTGCCAGTTCCCATCTAGTGGTTGAGTGTGGCTGACCCATCCAATAGGCCTAATGCTGCATACAAGGCCCTGTGATTGAATTATCTACCCAAATGTACCTAGTATGCACACTTAATTCCCTAGTTCCAGCTAATGTCATTTGCTTTCAAAGGGGCATTCTGGATGGCCCCGGGCGCTCAGCCTAAAGAGTCTCCCTCAACGTACAGACAGACAGACAGACTAATATACATATGGGCACACACATACCCATGTAATGCACAAACAAACCCACACACATGGATCTAGCCAAATCAGCTTTTTATTTCATTAGTAGGAAAGTGGAAGAGGTTTCTATTGCAGATCCAATCAGGGAACTATAGGCAGGCGCCATCTGTGTGTGTGCGTGTGTGTGTGTCAGCCAAGACTTTAGTCACTGCTGCAGAGCAGCCTCATATGTACGGCCAAGGGAGGATGAAACTGATGAGTGGTATGATCTTAGACACATAAGAGTGCATATGTTTTCTCTCTCTCTCCCTCTCTCTGTCCCCCTCAGTAACCCACCCCCTTTCCCTCTTTCAATACACATGCATGTTAACACGTGCATGCACGCTCACACACACACACACACACACACACACACACACACACACACACACACACACACACACACACACATTTATATGCACACGCACAGGCAAACGTACACACAAAATACACGATCACTGAATAATGAGCCTGACCCGGAGACTTGGTTTGTGAATGGTCCATTGTGTGTCATGTACTGGGCCACGCTTTAGTCTGCAGTGCTTCTGGTCCACATGGTCCACAATAGAGCTATTGGCAAGTAATAAGCTTTTAAAAACTAAGCCAGCCTCTTAAATTGAAGAGTAAAAGGCTCAGTCCGAAAGTATTGGGATCCTTTAAGCTGACGGTCTAAGGCTTTCAATGTATAGGGCATTAACTGTCGACACGGGAGCATGAGTGAGCTTATGAAGTAGTCTGTCATGTTACTCTTTTCAGTCTGTGCATGTTAAAATGGACCGTATACTGTAGAACTTTAGTAATGTTGTTAAGGAAGTGGGCTGTGTTGTATAAATAGATTGATGCTCTTGCAAAATTGCACGGGCATGCTTAGTTAAGTGTCAGTTGTTGCCATGGTGACAAAGTGCACGTCAGATTTCCGAGAGGGGAAGACAAAGCAGTTCTAATTTCCATGACAACATCATTCAAATGGCTGTTCAAGACTTCATTTTCATCAGAATAGCCATCGCGTCTATTTCATTTATATGCGTTAAAAGGACAAAATGCGTGGTCTTGTTTCACATCTCTGCCTGGCGTTGCATTCCACCCGGTGTCGTCCAAATGGACCACCATTTGCCCAGGCTTTTGGTGATGTATGAGTGTTAAAAAAAAAAAAAATTTAGTTTAATTTTCTGTGCTCTAAATTCAAGTGGTTACTTTTTGCGGAGGGATTGTCTTCAACGTGAATCTCGATAGAATATCCATCCATCCATTATCTGTACCGCTTATCCTGCTCTCAGGGTGGCGGGATGCTGGAGCCTATCCCAGCAGTCATTGGGCAGCAGCCGGGGAGACACCCTGGACAGGCCGCCAGGCCATCACAGGGTGGGGACAGCTGCTGCCCCCCCCCCACACACACACACACACTCATACCTAGGGACAATTTAGTACAGCCAATTCACCTGACCTACATGTCTGGACTGTGGGAGGAAACCGGAGCCCCCGGAGGAAACCCACACAGACACAGGGAGAACATGCAAACTCCACACAGAGCACAACCCGGGATGACCCACCAAGGTTGGACTACCCCGGGGCTCGAACCCAGGACCTTCTTGCTGTGAGGTGACCTTGCTAACCACTGCGCCACCTCGATAGAATATTCCATGGAAATTGATCAAATAATAATTTTGAAGCAAAAAAAAAGGGGGGGGTTTCAGCAAGACTTGGGGTGCTTAAAGAACTTCCAGCGGAAGACTGGGCAATCATGAAATGCCAGTCTTCAACAATCAGGGAGCTTGCAGCGAGTTCATGAGCAGATAACAAACACCGAGACTGCAGTCAAACATATGTGTTCTTCAGTGGGCTGTTTTCCATCACTGGGCAAAACCGGGTCACTCAGAACTCATTCAGTACTTCTTTAACTTGGGTCCTCCAAAATAATGTTTCCCCTTTTTTGGTCTATTTTGCAGAGACTATTATTAAACTAGATGACGATTTCCAATTAATAAATGGTGGTTTTAATCATCTTCTGTAAAATGTTTTGATTACTCACCCTGGCTCACTGGCCGAGGAAAGTGCTGTTGAAGAATTACTGCAGCCAATTGTGTGTGTGTGTGTGTGTGTGTGTGTGTGTGTGTGTGTGTACCACTGTCCACTTGCTAGATGAGAAACTGAGATGAGAGGAAGAGCACACCAAGGGATTGTCTCAAAGTCACAGTTGCATTCGTGTAAGATTCAAAAGCTGTTTCCTATCATATGTGCACGGTTTCTTCTGTGGTCTCCCGTGTGTCTTTGTGTGTGTGGTAGTATGTATGCTTCCCACTCTGTGTCATTATCTTCTCCGATGCATCACACCATTGCTCTTGTCATGTCAACTGTTGGCTGTATCTCTCACCGAAACAATGGCTGCTGTGTCTGACAATATGCCCACTGGCAACGTGCAAAGCCAACCATGACGTCAGTCGGTAAACTAGTTTGTCCAAACCCCTTAAGGCCTCACGCAGTCCTAGGTCAGCTGCTAATACAGTCAAAGGTGGCCTTATCGGTCTTGCCACAAGTCCAAATCACAATGGGAAGATTGCCATAGGTCAAAACCAACAAGGGCAGCCTAAAGAAGATTTGGCAAGCTTTTATGGCATTTGGGTGTCATTGATGCATTCTAGGGGGTCATCTTTTTAGGCAGGCTGCATCTTTAAGGCCTCGTCACAGTTTCAGGCAGACCAAATTTTTGCCGCGTCAAAGATTGAAGATGGTTTGCAGTTTCAGGCAAGCTGTATATTATGGGGCCACTGGTTTTGGGTTAAAAGTCATAGGTGGCCTCAATGTTGTATGTAAAGGATGGCTTTCAGTCCACAATGCATTTATTTATCGTTCAGGAAATTCAATTAAAATCAGCATAGAGCTGAAAAAGAGGTGTGAAAGGTTAGTAGGAGCCAGTTTTAAACCCGCACAAAGTATGAGTCCAAATGGTTGTTCTGCTGCTTTGCAGCATGCTTTGTTGACTCCTTAATTGTCAATAGCGTCTATTGAGTTTCTCATGAGTCAAAAGTTGAAGAACTTCTCTGTGGACTGAGGCTGTGAACTGACGAATTGAGCTGGCTGCCTCTTAGGTTGCTGACTTTCTTCTCGCCCATCCACAATGAGGACATTTAATAAGTAATGTGGTAGCTGATGACTTCGGCCCAGCCCTTGTATGGAGATGATCCATACCTGATATTCAACCTGTTAGAGATGAACACACACACACACACACACACACACACACACACACACACACTGGAGCAACACTGGCTCCCATTGCATTATGTTCTGCAAACGGACGTGTGTGTGTGTGTGTGTGTGTGTGTGTGTGTGTGTGTGTGTGTGTGTGTGTGTGTGTGTGTGTGTGTGTGTGTGTGTGTGTGTGTGTGTGTGTGTGTGTATATTCAGCCATAGTCTGCTCTGCAAAAACACTCGAGTGCTCATTGACCAGCACACCTAAGGTGAGTTGTGCTGTTTATCAGACCACCCCATTAATTTTTGAGTGAGATGCCAGAAAGAAAACGAGGGAGAGAAACACATGTGGAGAGGTGGAGTAGTAGTATGGCTGGAACATAGTGTGCTTTAAGTCAAGGATAATCTGGCCTACCTGCCACAAACTCTGTTTAGAATGTATAATGGCGGTCTCAGACAAGTGAGAAGTTACTGGGGTTGTTACTGTCATAGGTAGCTGCTACCGTGAACACACATGCACACACGCACACACACACATACACACACACACACACCCAAAGAGGAAAACACAGAATGGAATTGTATTTGCAATTATTTCTCCCTCCCTCAACCTCTCTGACCTCATTCCCTCTCCTTCTGTCTATCTGTTTTAACCAGCCCCACAACCCAAGTCCCCAAAACACATGCACACACGCACACGCACACGCACACACACACACACACACACACACACACACACACGCACGCACGCATGCATGCACGCACGCACACACACACACACGCACACACGCACACTCACATACACACTTTTAATGATGGACTATGGATAATCTAACCAGTGGAATTTACATACTATATCTCTTAATGATGATGACAGGTGGGTCAGTGTGAACGACTGGCTCTGTTATTGGATTGCTAAATAAGATCTCATTATATGTCATAATTGGCAGCGGGGCTATGTGTTCATTTATGATTAATTACTCTAAATGAGGATTAGAACTCTGCAATTACTGAGTGATAACTCAAGGAGCGAGTGTTGATTATGAGGGTTAATTATTATGACCTGCCTCGACTGTTAACACAAACTACCAGCATTTGTGTGTGTATGTGTGTGTGTGTGTGTGTGTGTATCTGTATTTGAACTTGTATGCATGTGGGCATGTGCACAACCCTGTTGAGTGTCTTTCAAAATGAGACCTTTTCCATTTGGGGGCTACTGACTCCTCTTCCTCAGTGTCTGTTAGGCGTGGTTAGAACTTGGTAAATGTCAGTTACAAATGTCATCTCTTACAATAATCAAACGAGGACACCGAGAATGCTCTCCCGCTGCTCTATCTTTTTGCTGGTGTTGTCAGATAAAACTCTAGTATCTCCTTGAAGTCAGCTGTTAAGGATATTAATAAAAAACATATAAAAAATACTAGAATATTTAAGCAATATCACACAAGAGAGAGTGCTGTTATACTGAATATCAGCATGGCTGTGATTCGGTCGTAGGTACGAGGCCGCAGCTTTTATACAACAGTTCTACAGTCGCCATTTATTAGTTAACAGTAATAAGCAACAACAGGTTATGATTTGTTTGTTTATTTAATCATTGATTTAGCTCCGCCAACAGATTGTTCCACAACTGCGCTCTTTATCTTGGACCATTGCCAGGCAACCTGAACACAAACGTTTTCCTGCACAGCTTGCTACTTTGTATAGGTCTACGCACGTTACCGCTGGCTAGCTACTTTGTATCATAACTCAGATGTTATTTGTGGAAATATATCCATCTTTGCCATGCAAGTTTGTTACAATCTGATATTGAGAATTATTAATGTAGCCTAATTAATGGTTATTAATAGACTACCTGTGCGGCGGAGTGATACATATAGTTAAAACTCCCAGTGCTATTATACTGAATATCAGCACTCGTGGAATGCCTCTTGTCCAATCAAATGACTTGGTTGGAGCTAACTGTTGTATAATGCGCGTTTACTGAAATTGGGCTTGTCCCTGGCATCCAGAGACGTACATTTTCATCAACCCATGATGTCAGCTTTCAATTAAAGTGAAAGCAATAAGGGAGCCTATGTTATAGTTTTACTGTCCTGAAGCATGATGTCTTGAATATCAGCAGGGGTTGGTAAGTTGTCGCACACACACACACACACACACACACACACACACACACACACACACACACACACACACACACACACACACACACACACACACACACACACACACACACAAGTTGCATTTCCACCCAAAGTACCTGTAACGTTTAGCCTCAGGAACTACTTTTCAAGGAACTATAAGGTTCCTTCAGCCCATTGTTGTCTGAGTTTCCACCGCAATCTAAAGACCCGTGAAGATTAGGAAAATTAGTCTGCTGACGTATGGAAAAGTGAAAGCTGTCTTACACGTCTTTTTTTTATTGCAGTCCTTAATTTCCTTGTAATCTTGTTTTAATTTTTTAAGCTTCTCCCAGCACTATTTCTTAATGTGAGCAACATTCAGCTCACGGGAGATTTTCGCATCCACCTTACCATTGCGTGTTGCCGTTTCCAGTCCCCGCTGGAGTTTGTCCTCGATAAGGTCTGGACTTCATCGTCGACCCATCTGTCATATGAGTTCTTCTGTATCCCCAGTAACTCTTCTGCAACTTTGTAACTACTGTTTATGTGTCGAAGCACAATGAACAAGAAACAAAATGGTTTGTTGCTGCAGATTTTTAAAAATGGCGGTGGAAATAAAATGCTGCGAGTGCTCTGACCAATCAGAAATGTTCAGCGCTTGCACCCACCGCCAAAGTTCCTGTACTTTTTGGAAAGTACTACCCCCCGAGCGGGGACTTTTTGAGGGGTAACATAATGTCCCCGGAACTTGTTTTAGACCTTGGTTCCTGCGGTGGAAACACACAGAGTTCTTCAAAAGGTCCCTAGTTCCTGGGGAAAGTTCCTGCGGTGGAAACATGGCCATACACTCCAAATGCCGGTGTTTCAAAGCCGCAGTACCAAAGCCAGCTGAGTATTTTTGTTGTTATTATGAGGCCTGTGAAGACCCAAAGACTGGGCTCGCAAAATCCTCAGTGCAGCTTATTAAGCTAGTGGACCTCTACTTCAGGTGTGGAGGTCACACATGCTGGGTGTCCGCTAACTTTCTATTTGAATTTGCTTCTTTTTTTTGTTGTTGTCTATTTTGATTTGTATTTGTCTTTCACATCGTGGAACGATTAAGGGCAGCTCTCAAGTAGATATACATACTGTTTTAAATCCACTAAATCTTGTAAAATAAAATAAAAAGAGATCTTGGTAAAGTTGCTCGACATGTTGCTTTAAGAACAAAATGTATTCATTTGTATTCAGCACAGGAGGCTAACAATGCAAACTAGCTGCTTTAAACCCGAGGCAAATAATGATTATCCTTTGTTAGTGCAGTGAGCTGCAGTCGGTCTTCAGGTTTTCGGCTCATGTCTCCATGACTAACTAAAGCCTGGCCTGGCCTGGCCTGGCCTGGCGTGGACTTCCTAGTGTTCCCCAGCAAAATAAATGTGGACCTAATGTCTGTGTCAGAACTACTCATTAGTGTGTGTGCTTTTACACAACACAAATGCAAGTGTAGGTTAGAATTTTCTATATGTGTACATTTGGTGTGTGTGTGTGTGTGTGTGTGTGTGTGTGTGTGTGTGTGTGTGTGTGTGTGTGTGTGTGTGTGTTGCACTAAACAGCAAGGCACACCCCCTCTCCCTCCAGCACTAATAATTGTGAGACATGAAAAAGAGCTGGCTATTCTTGGAGGCGTATTACTGTATCCAAATGTTAGACTTGTTAGGAGTAATGAGAGATGGAAAGAGAGCGACAGACAGAGAGAATGACAGAGATTATTATGCCTCTGTCTGAAAAAGAGGGCAGTAAGATAAAACGGAGGGAGACAAACAGACAAAAGGGATAAAATGAAAGAGCATTATGTGAGGACAGTCTCCAAGCTGGAGAAGATAATGAAAATTTTAAGGCTAAACAGTGAAGGACAGAGGAATGAGAAGTCAATGTAAAAATAATATTTGTGAGAGAATAAGAGTTAATGGGGGGGGGGGGGTTGAGATTGAGGCGAGTTTGAAGGCAGAGGTAATTTATCATTGCTCAAGGCCAAATTAAACTTTGTCACAGTTCAAAGTTGCTGGACTTTCTTACGCTATGGTCTCTTCATCTATCATATTCACCTACCCCTGTAAGAAAATAAACTCAACTTATGTCAAACATAGATACACACACCACACACATGAACACACATATGTATACACATTCATTTATAATCTTAATAATGGCTAAATTACTGTCGAGGTACTGTTTCCCTTGGCCGGAGCATAGTTTTGTTACATTATGCTAAATGATACTCAGCTTCATCTGCAGCTGGCCATAGCTTTTTGAAAGGGGAGAGTGGACTGGGGCTGATGGGTAAAAATTGATTCTTTTTTGTTTTGTGCTATAACCACCAGATTATTTAATTGCTTGTGCCTCCGACCAATAGTCTTAAACAATACACTTAACATCAATTTTCCTTTATACCCTCCCTACCATGACTCATGTCCACTACTGCCCTTGCTTCTCCTGTCCTCTCATCTCCTCTCTCCTCCTTTCCGCTCCACACTTCCACTGCCAGGGGTCCCAGTAATTGGACTCCACCTGCTGGTGTTGCCCCAAGGTGGGATTTGTCTCCATGAAAGGTCCTGGCTTCAATGGAGATCGCCTAAATCTCCTTTAAAACAGTGCTCCCTACAGGGTCCGAATCTCTCCCTGAACCCGTCAGAGGGTGCTTCAGTAACAGGCAGCCCGCTGTAAACAGCTGCACACAAACACAGGCACCTTCTGTCTTGATCTCCATCAAAGTGGTATCTGCACATAGGGCACAGTTGTTCAAACAGGGCAAGCTAATATTTGCCGTAACTTTTTTTTTTATTATTATTTTATAAAAGTGAGTATATGACAAGTCTATGTCCTATGACTTTGTCCAGAAAAAAAAGATGAACCATTTTACAAAGTAAACCCAGTATAATCAACGCAGACTTGAAATGATGCTGACAGGCTAACTCAGGTTTCCTGCTGAAAAGTTCCTGCTGAAAATTAATGGATGTTTATTAAATTCTTTTGTCAGGCCATGATGGCAGTTTGTAACTCATTTTGATACATAAACATTAAAATTCCCAGATGGATGGAAAAATGCCTTGGTAATGCCTTTCTTTAAATCCGGGGATGCTGAAGAGATTAGCAATGACAGACCAATTAGTCTTCTTCCAGTCCTGTCTAAAGTGCTTGAGAAGGTTGTCTCAGAACAACTGTGACATTACTTACAGACAAACCATTATTTGCACCCTTTACGATTCAGTTTCAGACATAGCCATTCCACAGTCAGCTACGTGTTTACTATTAGAAAACATAAAACAGTCGCTTGATGAAAGAAATGTAGTAGGCGTTGTCTTCAAGGATTTAAAGAGGCACTCAATACCATAAATTACAACATCTTAATTTCAAAACTCTCAATGTTCAACTTGTCAAAATGGTCAGTGCCATGGTTTGACTCATATTTAAAAGGTCGTGAACAGTGTGTTATGATTAATAACATCAAGTCTGTTTTTTTTATAAAATCGAAACAGGAATACCCCAAGGAACTGTCTTGGGTCCCATCCTTTGCAGAGCTCATATTGTGCTTTTTAGGTTTTTTCACTTTAGTCTGTTTTATAGCTGGGAGATGAATTTAAACAGCTGCAAAGTAACAAAGCCCAAAGTCCATGCCAGAAAAGACACATGGAGAAAAAGTTAAAAAGAGATTACAGTCCAAACTCCACACCAGATACACGGTCTGTCAGCAATAGATGTGAGTCATGCATGTGCGAGCGTAAACAGTTTACGGCACGTTAATCCCAGTATGCAGTGCAGAGAGAGCGAGAGAGAGAAAGCTAGACAGCTTTTTCAAGTCACTTATGTCAGGATATTTATGATTATCCCCAATTACGATTATCCTGATAATGGAACTTCAATGGAACAAATCCTATATTGTTCCATCCCTAACAGTGACACTAGGGATGAGTACCGAAACCCGGTATTAAACGGGCACCAGTGCTGAAGACCGTTGTATTGATAAGCTCCAACATTAACAGTTCTGCTATTGGTATTGGAGAAATTAAGAAAATAAATTTCCTATTTATTTAGGCTACATTGTGGCAGGAATGAGGAAAAACACATGAGACCAAGGCGAGTTTGATGTTTATTCCTCAACTCCAAAAACCAACTGCAGCAGGAACAACCATGCCCCGGTGAGCCCGGGAATGTAAACCACGCCCCCAGCTCACAGTCCTGCTGGGTGAGAGGCATAGCCCCTAGTGTCCGCCACACAGCCCCCCCCCCCCCGAACACCCAGAAGGGACTCCTGGAAAGAAACTTAGTGTCTCACTGGAGGCTTAAGCCACCTGCCATAACGGCTGCGCCGTCCCTCAGCCGAAACAGTAGGTGAAACACAGTCCAAAGCCGGCTGAAAAGCAGAACGCTGAACCCGTGAAGACACTGCCGGGGTCCTGGAAGGAGGACGACCCCGATGGGGAACCTGGGCCGGAAACACAACTTCGCCTGCCACCCTGTGCACCGGTTTAAGCCTATCAAGCGTGACACGCTCCCTACGCCCACCCATATCTAGCACAAAACCCTTAGGACCCATCTCAAGAACCCGAAATGGACCATCGTATGGGGGTTGCAGGGGTGAGCGGTGAGCATCATGCTGTACAAAAACAAAACGAGCCGACATGAGCTCCGCAGGCACGAACGACCGCGGAAAACAGTGGTGAACGGGGCCTGGAACCCGAGTGCTGTCGGACAAAAAAGGATAAACGGCCGGACGGGGTCGAGGAGCAGAACTCCCAGGCAAAAATTCCCCAGGGACGTGGAGTGGCTGACCGAGCACCAGCTCAGCGGGTGACGCGTCGAGGTCCTCCTTAGGAGCCGAACGCAACCCGAGCATAACCCAAGGTAAACGATCCACCCAGTTACCATCCGAGAGCGCAGCGCACAGCGCTGCCTTGAGCGACCGGTGAAAACGTTCACACAAGCCGTTAGCCTGAGGGTGATACGTGGTAGTGCAGTGTACCTGCACACCCAAGGATCGCGCAAGTGCCGACCAGAGCTCTGACACGAACTGGGGGCCCCTGTCTGAGGTGATATCTGACGGAGTGCCGAAACGGGCGACCCAGGAGGAAAGAAAAGCGCGTGCAACATCCAAGGATGTTGTGGAGGATAGAGGGACAGCCTCTGGCCACCTGGTGGTCCGATCTACCATTGTGAGCAGGTGCGTAAAACCCTGTGAAGAAGGTAGAGGGCCCACCAGGTCCACATGCACGTGGTCGAAACGTCTGGCCGGGATCAGAAACGGTTCGAGGGGCGATTTAGTGTGCTGGTGGACCTTAGCGCGCTGGCACGCTACACATGCAGCTGCCCGCCCCTTGACGTCCTTGCGGAGGCCAGGCCAGACGAACTTGGAACCGACCAACTTCACCGATGCCCGAACTCCAGGGTGCGAGAGGGAGTGAATCGAATCGAAAACTCGACGGCGCCAGGCCACTGGAACAACGGGGCGGGGACGGCCGGTGGAGACATCGCAGAGGAGGGCAGGACTGCCTTCCTGCATCACAGCATCCTCTAGCTTGAGACCGGTACACGTTGACCTAAGGGCAAGGACGTCCGGGTCACTGGGCTGGTCGGCAGCCATAGCGGAGAAATCCACACCGAGGTGCACAGGACACACAAGCACACGCGACAGACAATCAGCAACAGGGTTGGACTTCCCGGCCACATGCTGAATGTCCGTTGTGAACTCGGAGATCGCCGCCAGGTGGCGCTGTTGGCGAGCAGACCACGGCTCAGTCACCTTGGACATGGCAAAAGTCAGCGGCTTATGATCCAGATAAGCCGTGAATGGGCGACCCTCCAGCAGGAAGCGGAAATGCCGGGTTGCAAGGTGCAGTGCCAGCAACTCCCGGTCAAAAACGCTGTACTTGCGCTCGCTATCTCGCAGTTTGCGGCTAAAAAATGCGAGTGGCTGCCACGCATTCGCCACACGCTGTTCAACCACAGCCCCCACGGCTATGTCAGACGCATCGGTTGTTAAAGCTATGGATGCCGTGGGTGTGGGATGGGCGAGCAGGGCAGCGTTAGCCAGGGCGCACTTAGCTCCGTCAAAGGCCTGGACCTGTTCGGGAGTCCAGTCAACAGGGTCGTTAGCCTTCTCAAGCCGCAGGGCTTCGTAAAGTGCCTGAAGGAGGTGGGCAGCGCGAGGGAGGAAACGGTTATAGAAATTCACCATTCCCAAGAATTCCTGCAATGCCTTAACAGAGACCGGGCAGGGAAATTCCGCCACCGCTTGCACCTTAGAAGGCAACGGGACCGCGCCTTGCGGCGAAATGCAGTGACCCAAGAAGTCAATCACCGGCAGTCCAAACTGACACTTGGCCGGGTTGACTATCAGGCGACGGAAAACCTGTTCCAGGTGCGCCAGGTGCTCGTCAGCTGACGGACTGGCCACTAATATGTCGTCGAGATAAACGAACACGAAATCAAGGTCACGCAACACCGAGTCCATCAGCCTCTGAAAGGTTTGCGCTGCCCCCTTCAAGCCAAAAGGCATGCGCATGAATTCGAAAAGCCCAAACGGGGTGATCACTGCGGTCTTGGGCACGTCCTCTGCGCGCACGGGAACCTGATGATAGCCGCGCACCAGGTCCACCTTAAAGAAAATAGTGGTACCTGCCAGGCGTATGGAAAAGTCCTGTATGTGTGGGATGGGATAGCGGTCATTGGCGGTGACATTGTTCAGGCGGCGAAAATCGCCGCAGGGCCGCCACGACCCATCCGCCTTGGGCACCATGTGAAGCAGCGAGGCCCACGGGCTGTTGGAACGCCTCACTATACCCAGACGCTCCATGATGGCGAACTCCTCCTTAGCTGTAGCCAATTTTACTGTGTTGAGGTGCCGCGCGCATGCAAAAACTGGCGGTCCCAGAGTGGGAATGAAATGTTCTACCCCGTGTTTAGTAACCGCGGTGGAAAAGGCAGGCGTAGTCACCAATAGAAAATCCACCAGCAAGCGCTGAAAAACATCCCCTAATGCTAAAAAGTTAGCGTGTGTTAACGGCCCGGCTCCCCTTGTCTCGCACGGAACAGTGGCGAAAGACACAGCATCAAATAAACGGCGGTTTAAAACATCAACCAGCAGACCATTAGCACACAGAAAATCCGCGCCGATAATAGGAACAATAATGGCGGCCACTACAAAGTCCCACTCAAAATGGCGCCCGTGGAAGCAAACAGTCACCAACCTTGTGCCAAACGTCGCAATGGACGAACCGTTAGCTGCACTTAACTGTGGGCCGCCGCCTTCGGCCGACCTGTCTGTCTTAGCAGGAGGGAGTAGGCTCTTTTGCGAGCCTGAGTCAACCAGAAACCGTCTTCCTGACATCGTGTCCTTAATGAAGAGCAGCTCACTACGTCCGCCAGCGCCCACAGCTGCTACTGAGCGCTGGCCCTGGAGTTTCCCGCCGTCTCAAACGTGCACGGAGGGACGCAGCGCCTCGCCTTGCCGCCGAACCGCTGGTGGAAGAAACAGAGGCCTTTCCCGCGCCGTCTCCGGGCAGTCACTCCAGCCACCACTGCCGGGTCCGCGTCCTCCGACGTCGGCTGCAGAGGCTCTGATGCCACACTCTGCACAGAGAACCGTCTGGTAGCCAGCAGGACCCGATCGGCCTCCTCAGCCAAACCTCGGCAGTCACCAGCGGCCAGACACGGGGAGTTAGCCAAAGCCGCGCGCACAGGAGACGGGAGCTGGCGCAGGAAAACGTGCGGGAAAAGGAACCCACCTTCGTCCGAGCCTAGCAGCGACAGCATATTGTCCATGAGATCCACAGCCGTCCCGTCGCCCAAACCGGATAGGGAAAGGATTCTATCTGCCCTCTCTGCGGTAGATAGGCTGTACCTCCGGAGCAGAAGATGTTTGAGGGCGACGTATTTATCGTGTTGCGGAGGGGTGCGCAACAGCTGTGTGGCCTGGCGTGTGGACTGCTGATCCAGCGCAGCGACGACCAGATAGTATCTGGAGTCGTACGCGGAGATTCCACGCAGGTGGAACAGCGCCTCGACACGCTGGAACCACGAGGCCGGGTCGCTCTGCCAGAACTCTGGGAGCTTCACAGCCGCGGCGAGAACGGCCGGCTGTGAGAGTCGGGGCAGCGTGGCCGAAGTGGATTCACACACATCTTCTGCTCCAAACATGTTCAATTCGGGGTCACCAATGTGGCAGGAATGAGGAAAAACACATGAGACCAAGGCGAGTTTGATGTTTATTCCTCAACTCCAAAAACCAACTGCAGCAGGAACAACCCTGCCCCGGCGAGCCCGGGAACGTAAACCACGCCCCCAGCTCACAGTCCTGCTGGGTGAGAGGCATAGCCCCTAGTGTCCGCCACAACATAAACTTTATCTTGCACCTTTTAAATCACCAACGGCGTTTCTAATTTCTAATAAGATTAAGACATTCATCTAATGCATTTTCGCTATTCCCAATCCAGAAGAGAGATCTTTCTCAGAGCCCATTGTATGTGTGAGCTGAGGGGCAAGGCCAGCTCTCTCTGCCCCTCTCTTAGATGCACACACATTCACATGTGCACACACACAGGCAGAGCCTGCTCTAAGTGACAATGGTGGCGAGAACTAAACAGCCAAAAATCTGGTTATACTTCACTAGAGTCGATGCTGACAATGCTGGCGAAAGTGCATCAAATACAGGCGGAGAAACGCAGTTCTGGACTGCCTAGCTCGTAGTTCATCTCTTGTTGCCCCATCCACCTCAGGTATGTTATGTATGCAAGCAGCCTCGAGCCCACACAGAGTTAACTACATTATACAAACAAGGGTTAACGACTAAAAGTAATGCTCTGTCCAGACATACATGAGAAAGTAAAATCTATTCTTAATTTATTTTGGGGGTTTTTTTCCTCTTAAAAAATAACAAAAAGAACTGATAAGAGTACATTAAAGTATCGGCTCAATAAGCAGTATCGTAAGAGTAACCGTACCGTCAAAATCTTAATGATACCCATCCCTAGGTAACAATGAAAACAAAAAAGAGGTAGTGCTTGGGAAATAGGAGAAAGACTACGCAGATTTATTTTCAGAAAACCACATCCCTCCTGGTTTTGACGACACATTCTTAAACGGTATCTGTGCTATGCATATACCAGGATATAGCCCAAATACATTTCTTAACCATGGCGTTACTATCGGAGGACTTTAAAGGGCTGTAGACAAAGCAAAACTGAAGAAAGCATCTGGAAGAGAGAATATCCCAAATGAAGCTTTAAAGTCTCCACATCTCTTAGAGGTCCTCTTTTATCTTTTCAAGACATGCTTTGAGCATGGTCTAATCCCTTCAGTATGGTACATACAAGTCCATTATCAAACCTCTTCCAAAGCCATCGAAGAATGACCCAGAATACCATTCAATTATAGGAGCATCAGCCTCGTTAGTACAGCTTACACTTTGTATTCTCACACACTGAACAACAGGCTCACACAGTAAATGGTGTGGAAATGTTCCGTCGAAGCCAAAGTTAAGGACATCTGTGCACATCAGACAGAATGTTGGCCCTGAATTATACATCACATCTCGTTCATCTAGATGTCAAAGATCTTTGGTTGCACAGTTGAGAAGTTGGTGTTCGTCCTCTGGCCATTGAGGTTGGTCAATTCAAGAATGTTCCGCAGGAAAACAGATCGTGTGAGCTGTGCGAGAGTCCCGTTTTCTTTCGTACTGTGCAAATTATGGTGATTTAAGGGAGTTAAAGTTCCTCGAAAATGCTCAACAAAACTGAAATATTCTGGTGCACAGATGAGCCAAAACTGGATTGGCTTTTTAATTTTGATGTGTTTGAGTTTTCTAGCTTTGTCTCAAAAGTCTGGACAAGAAGGCAAGATAGGTTGTTTAATTAGTATTTGTTTTGATTTTTCAGTAATAGTCTCTGTCAGTGACTTCAGTTCTGTTCTACTTAAGGATGGTGAGGAGATCTGAATGAGAAAGATGCTTTAGTTGTTTATTTTATTTCTCTGTTGTTAGACGAGGTACACACTGTACTCAGGTACTGGCTTGTTTGAACTTGTGACGTCTTGTAAACCCATGCAGGCTGGACGTAATTGTATGCATGACACAATAATAACATTTATTTCATTCCTTTTTGGACCCCCCCCCCCTTTTCTCCCCAATTGTACCCGTCCAACTACCCCACTCTTCTGAGCCATCCCGGTTGCTGCTCCACCCCATAGGCTACCACATGCCTCCTCCGATACATGTGGAGTTGCCAGCCACTTCTTTTCACCTGACAGTGAGGAGGTTCGCCAGAGGGACATAGCGCATGGGAGGATCATGCTATCCCCCCCCCCAGTTCCCCCTCCTCCTGTTCCCCCTCCTCCCGAACAGGTGCCCCGACCGACCAGAGGAGGCGCTAGTGCAGCGACGAGCACACATACCCACATCCGGCCTCCCACCCGCAGACACAGCCAATTGTGTCTGTAGGGACGCCTAACCAAGCCGGAGGTAACACGGGGATTCAAACTGGCGATCCCCATGTTGATAGGCAACGGAATAGACCACTACGCTACCCGGACACCCCCATTCATTCATTCATTCTATTCTATGGTTTAACTACCTGGCTCCAGTCCAACCAGTCAGTAATCAAATCCATACAGTGTCTTTACAATCGGGCCTTGAAAGTTTCGGTCAAAAAGCAAATAAGGCACCATCATTGCCGCGTTTTATGTAAAAAGCTTGTGTTTAAATGTTTCAATGGACTTGCTCTTCAGCCTTTCTGCAGACACATGGCGAGACTACAGAGCTGCAGCAGATCCCCCAGAGCAGCTTCAGGAGGCAACTGTAAAGTTTCATTCTGCGAAACAGCTTTTGTTCCGACAGCCTCTTCTGTGAAAGAAGCGAAGTCCTGGAACCTGAAACCCGATTACTTGAAATTTGCTGCAAACATCACCAGTTTTAAGAGAGCGAGCGAATCCTGGCTAATTCAGCAACACACCTGTACTCATCTCTAGTTTTTAGTTTTGTCTAGTTTTCTAGTTTAGTGTGCTTTATTGTATCTTTCTGTATTAAGTTCACCTTTTTTTTTTACCTCACTGGTTTAATCTTTTTCTCTTTTTTTTCAGAATAGCCCTTCTAGGCACCGGAGTTGCAAATTAGCATCTGCTATAAACACCACAATACTTCCATCAGATAGCTGTTTTCAGTTTGTGTATGTACACTGCATCTGTCTCTATCAAATAAACCATAAACAAACAAGTAAACAAATAGAAACCTCAAACATCTACATGTGTTGGTTTTAAATAATCAGATGGGGTAGTTAGTGGACACGGGCTTTATCCCCTGGGCCGGTCCACTACCCCTCGCTTTCACAGTGGAAACACAGCCACTAGTGAAGGTGCCAGGCCAGCTTCCAGCACCTCGGAGCCACAGCTTTAAACCCTCGGCAAATGCTGGCATGTACCTCCTCTCTTCAACAGTGTGTGTGTGTGTGTGTGTGTGTGTGTGTGTGTGTGTGTGTGTGTGTGTGTGTGTGTGCGCGTGTGCAGCCAAACCCAAGCCAGGTCCGCCGCACAGCTAATGATGTTGTCAAATCGGAATGTGGGGCAAAAGATCTGTCTGCTCCTTTGCACGCACAGAGACACAAACACACAGACATACCGAAAAGATACATGCTCCCTCGCTCATTTATTTTTACATAAGGACAGGGAGCCAGGGCAGAGCGAGACAGGGAACCAGAGCAGTGCGAGGAAAAACCCCGAGCAAAAATAAACAAGCGTGCTGTTTTGAAATAGTCACTGTGTTTTGGAAGCAGCTTTCCTTGTGCACTTGTGTCTGTGTGTGTATCTGCCCATTAACTGATGAGGGGGGGGGGCAGGTAATAAGCCCTAAACCGTTCAGTTTTTTTTAAGTTTCCTAAACAGCCTCGTAGCCTTCACCCGTCTTTGTCAACACGCACACTCACACATGCACGCACACACATGCACGCACGCACGCACGCACTCACGCCAGCCCATTTATGCATACAAGTGTATATACCACCCCGTAAACACACAAACACATCTCTTTCCCTCTCCGTACCGGCTCGTGTTCTCGGCAGCTGGTTGCAGAAGTCACAGAATCCAGGAATTTTCCCCGTGTGGAAAAAACAGTGTTAGCATTCTGAAGCTGGGTGAGGTTAGCTCAGAAGAAACCAAGAGAAAGGAAAAAGAGGGTGAAACATGTACACTATCCTGTTTACCCCTCCTCCCACCCCTGATTTCTCTAACTCTTTGCGGTTTCAACTTTTCACAGGCAAGGCCCAAATGACGTATTGGCAACACTGAAGACACACCACAGAAATAACATATTACAATTGTGTGTGTGTGTGTGTGTGTGTGTGTGTGTGTGTGTGTGTGTGTGTGTGTGTGTGTGTGTGTGTGTGTGTGTGTGTACAGGCACGTGAATATACAGTATACGCACCTCTTTAACAATACATGTTTTTCCCTCCATCTTCCGCTTCCTCTGTTCTTCTTTGTCAATGATTCAACTCAAAGTTTTGAATTCTTTCCCAGTGGGGGCTCCTGTGTATTCATTCACTCCACAAAACATCCGTTAGAAATACATCATCGTAGGGGCGTCCGGGTGGCGGGGCGGTCTATTCCGTTGCCTACCAACACCGGGATCATCGATTCCGATCCCCACGTCGCCTCCGGCTTGGTCGAGCATCCCTGCAGACACAATTGGCCGTGTCTGCGGGTGGGAAGCTGGATGTTGGTATGTGTCCTGGTCGCTGTACTGGCGCCTCCTCTGGTTGGTCGGGGCACCTGTTCGGGAGGTGGAGGACTGGGGGGAATAGCATGATCCTCCCTCGTGCTAAGTCCCCCTGGCAAAACTCCTCACTGTCAGGTGAAAAGAAGCGGCTGGCGACTCCACATGTATGGGAGGAAGCATGTGGTAGTCTGCAGCCCTCCCCGGATTGGCCAAGTACAGTTGGGGAGAAAAGGGGGGTGTGGGGGATAAAAAAAAGAAAGAAATATATCATCTTAATTTAAAAGAAAAGTCTATCATACTATATTTGCCTGGTGTACTCATGCATGTGGGTGCTAACAGGCATGGTGGCTGCATTAATCACAAACTTACTTGTTGAAAAAGGAGCACCAGCAACTTATCGGGGTAAACAAGAGATGCTAGCTGCCACTCTTCTCTCAATGAAACGCTCACTAGTTGAGATAATCTGCAATCTTACTCTTAAGTGGGTGAGTTAGTAATGGGAATACGTTTCAGGCTGCCTGAAAGTGTGTTGTGTTGGTTTCGGTGTGTTGTGTTGGTTTCAGTGTGTTGTGTTGGTGTGAGGGTTGCATCTGTTTAGCATGCACAGTGCAGGAGTGTACTCTGTGTGGCAACTAGGACGTATTTTAACACTGATTGCAGCCAGGTGGGCCAGAATGAGCGCATAATGAATATCTGTATGCAAATATGCATGCTAGATCAAAATGTATTAACCTGAATCCTGCCCACCGGCCTCAGACTCCCGATTCAGAATTGTTTGTAGTTTTGAGAGTTTGATTACAATATATGCACGTTTTAAAGTTGACAACTTGACTATGTTATCCACATGCATCTCTCTCTTACACCTCTCCCCACTATGGACTTGTTGAAAAGCATCTTCTCAGGGCAGTTATGTCGTTCTTAGTAGTCATAGGGTCAGTTTAATCAGGCACACCACACACACACACACACACACGGTGCAAATGAGGCCTTATAGTTATATTTCTTTCAAGCATTTGGTCTGTTGATGATGAGTGTTTGTATTATTAGAATTTGAGAAGTCATAATTTAGGTGGTGCAGAGGCTGGGTCGTTTGCATTGCTCCCTCACAGCAAGACAGTGATGGGTTTGATCCCGGCACCTCTGGGTGAAGGTTACACGTGTTCTGGTCTTTTTACCGCCCACACTGCAGAGGTGTGTCTGGTGGATCAGAAACTCTAAAATACCAATATTCTCATATAAAAAGGGAAATGTTGGCAATTGTTGGTGTTGACCTTGAAATGTACTGGTGCCTTGTTTATGGTTTCTTCCTGTCCCCTGCCAAAAGTATATTGGAATAGGCTTCCAGGACCCTGAATAAAACGAATGGATGGTCGTTGTCTTTGCCAAAGAGGATCCAGTACTGGGACGATTCTTTAAAAATCAAATAATATTACCCTTAAAGTGACTCTTTTTTCTTTTCTTTTTTTTTCCATTAGTTATTTTCACGGTTATAGGTGAAAATCTCCGAGCACTTGTCAGCCATGCTGTTTGGGTCAAGACCAATGCAAGCACAGGTTTGGTTGCACAGATCCAAAGTCCCTTTCACCCAAACAAGCCAGTAAAAAAGCTCTATTCAAAACTGCAGCATTGTTCGTCTGAAACTCATTCAGTTTGCCCTTTGGCCGACACCGAAGGGCCAGCATGCATCCTTCATTGTGAAATTGTGAGTATGCAAGAGTTGTCAGATTTATTCACTGGAATTTTTAATTGATCTTGTTTCTTGTTTAATATATTTTCTTTCTTTCTTTCTTTCTTTCTTTCTTTCTTTCTTTCTTTCTTTCTTTCTTTCTTTCTTTCTTTCTTTCTTTCTTCATTTTGGTTGCCTTGAGAGTCCATGGTAGGCAGGTGGTGATCCTGAAACACTCTGTCCTTGTTTCTGGGTCTGTTTTACCTGTCTTCCAGAGATTTTCCAGGAAAAAAAAAAGTGTCTGCATTAATGAGCGGCCGGTGTGCATGCATGGACACACACACTGGCACGCTCGGAGACTTAGAGACCCACACACACAAAACGGACAGATACACAAACACACACATTCACTCACCACATGCCATCACTTGTGCGCTGCATAAGAACATCCATGTAAACATTGTGACAGGCCATGTCTGCTCCCATTATGTCACTGTGTCAACACAACCTTTTAGGCCAGCCCTACACCGAGCGTCGCATCCTCCCAACAATCTCCACTATTCCACTTAAATACTGGTGTACAACTCCGCACAACTGTTATGGAAGCCTAGCGCTCAGCTTCTCCCTTGTTCTCTACATAATATCAGTGGATTTTGTGCTTTTTTATGTGTAGTTTGAGTCCTGATATTCTGTCATACACGTAAATTGGGTAGACTCTGACCTTGTTTTGTGTGTTTAAAGTCATTACAAGCTTTTTTATGTGCAGTTTGAGTCCTAATATCCTGTCATACATGTAAATTGGGTGGACTCCGACCTTGTTTTGTGTGTTTAAAGTCATTACAAGGCAAGGTACAGTACATGTACAGTATTCTCTGTCTCTCTAGCTGGTCCCATATGATTTTGCAGTCTATCAGTGTTCTCCTCGCGTATGTTATCGAATGCTCACATGTAACGTGTCAAGAGCATCACAGCTGTTACCTGAAATTAGCCTGAAACATGGAGAGTGGACGTCTTTAACACTCTGACACTTATCCCCCATTTTTTATTTGTGGAAATGCACATTAAATGCAAACCTGCTCACTCACAAACTCAA
>NC_079213.1:71271530-71326530 GCF_029633865.1 Lampris incognitus | reverse complement strand
GCACAATCCTCCCTCAGTGTATTGTCATGTAGAACCATGATGATAGGCATAAAACTAACTGCGCTCACACCAAACGTGTCAGGAGCGACAAAGGCAGCCAACAGTCATTCATTTTCCATGAGATCTAGCGATGAGGAGCAGCCAGTGTTGTGGCAGCACTGAGCAACACGATGCCGGTGACCAGAGCAACGATTTGAAGTTGAGCTGAAGTTAACCTTATGCAGGTTAGGAATGATGCGCTGAAGCAGCAACTGTTTGCAGACAGGGATTTTTTTTCCAGCTGTAATATTGCTACTACAAACTTAATAGGCTGTTGGGCACAAACAGGTGTGATATCAGCAGCACGGGTTGAATAATGACCCACCGCTCTGGTGATGACTGCTAGAGGACTGGTAGTTAGTGATCATGACACTTTTGCTGTGAGAGCAAAGAATATATTTTATGCCTTAAACAAATGAGAAATCAGAATTGGTAGGGAAAACATAGCACTAAAGATTTGAAAATACCAATGAGTATTTTGTAGCCATTAACTTGTTTTTGCAGATTTGCCACTTTTCTCAACTCTGCATTATTGTTGGAGTGGTTAAGTGCTGCATGTTACTCTGATCATGCCCCTTGGCCCTTTTTGTTTGTTTTGGTGGGTGCATAAGCAATAAAATGAAGCACAACATTTCCAGTTCCTTCTTTGTATAATGCTACCCCAGCACTGAAAAGACCACTAGAGGTTAGGGACACTAGAGATTAGGTTAGGGACAAGTTAACTGGACCTAGATCAGATCATAAGTCCTCAAAAGAGGTCTTATGATCTGACTGTTTCTGATCTGACTTATGTCAGATCAGAAACAGTGCTCTTATGTACTTTAACCTAAGCTAGATACCACAGCACTACTCTTACCTCTGCTTTTACATGCACTCTCGTGTACTTTACATTGCTAAAAGCATCAGCTAAATAGGATTCAGTGTATCTGGCATGTTTCCCCATGACTATGAGCTCTGTAGGCTTTCAGCTTTGTTAGCTATCTGTGAGTGAGTGTATGTGCATCTATGTATGTGTCTGCATGCCTGCAAATGAGCTTAAAATGTATATGTGCATACCGTGCATGTACATTTGTTTGTGTGTGTGTGTGTGTGTATGCGTGCGTGCGTGCGTGCGTGCGTGCGTGTGTGTGTGCGTGTGTGTGTGTGTGTGTGTGTGTTTGAGGGAGTGAGAGGTGGAGATCAGTGTGGGTCAGTGTATATGGCTTAGCATTCGTATGTGGTTTTAGAGTGCTCGGTGAATTGCCCCTTAGCCCGGCAGCAGAGGGTTGCAGGGATGCCACGCTAAGCTGATTAAATGTTCACACTTGGGTCAAGTCATCCAGCCAGTCAATGTCCCCAGCTGAACCACTGCATACAATCACACTCCATGGTAGTAGGGAAAGTAGCAGTGCAGCCAAACAGAAAGAACAAGAGAACAGTCACTCTCTGTAAACTTAGCATTCTTGAACAGTAAGTTAGCTGAAAAATAAGAATTTAGATGGAAAGAATGGACACCCTTGTCCCAACCAGCATTTGGTTAATACAAATACAGTGGTTGTCAAGAACTGAATAATGCTGACACAAAAGTGAGAATTGATTGATGAGCAGTTTTAGCAAAACTGTACATAACTATAGTCATGCCAATAAAGCCTGTGTGAATATTGATTTGAATACATATCTACAGCGCTGAATGTTTAATGGAATGTTGGTTTTTATGTAGAATGGTACAACATGCATATGGCAACATATCAGTGCTTAATCTCTATTGGTAATAACACCAATGTTTTCAAAGTCATTTCAGTAACAATAATGCCAAGGTCAATTGCAGTCTTCTGTTAAAAAGAAGATGAAGCAAGAAATGTTCTTTCTATACATTTTAATTGTGTTGGAGCAGGGGTGCCCACAATTTTTTGACTCGTGAGCTACTTTTAAAATGACCAGGTCAAAATGATTTACTCATATTAAAAATAATAATAAAAATACTCAATACATGTTTTACATATATATGAACATTTATATGCAGTGTGTGTATTTATATACATGTTGTGTTACATATACAGTATTGCAATGAATTTGCATTTATATTGAACCTTACACAGGCAATAATCATACCAAGCATTTGCTACTACTCTATTTTGAAATTGCATCACTGCATGACCCTTTACAGCTGTGGTAAATAGATTTGTGATCTCTACCTCTCTACTCTGAGGATGACCTGCACTGGAGGGAGTCAGACAGGGTTGCATAGTTCGGACAGTAGCTGCTGGTAGCCAGCCTCAAGCAGGCCTCCAAATGATCATCTGTCATGGTGGAACGGTATTTGGACTTGATAATCTTCATGTGAGAAAAGGCTGACTCACACAAATAAGTAGAGCCGAATAATGCCGTCAAGGAGGTTGCGCATTTCCTCATGTTTGGGTACTTGTCCTCTGTAAGTAAGTTCCAAAACTCTCCATGCGCCCTGGACTTAAGCTGAATGTCAGCCTGTACTGTCAGCATCTCATCCTCCACTGCAGACGAGTTCAGGTGAAACAGTGTTGCCATTTTTGAGGCGAGGGAATCCACCTCTGTATCTTCCCCAAATGGGTAGCACATAAATGTAGCGATTGGCTCGAGCAAAGCAAAGTCTTGAAACCGTTTGTCAAAGTCTGACCGGACATTTTCAATCTGCTCTGTGTAGCGTGCACTGTCAAGTTGCGCACACGCCCTCCCTTGCTTCTCCAGCTCTGCTGCGAGGTTTCGGAAGTTTCCCAAATCACGGCGCTGCAACTTTGAGGACAGAAGTTGCATTTTCCGTTTGAAAGCGTTAACTGAGCTGATCATGTTTACCACGCTTTTGTCTTTTCCTTGCAGCTCTAAATTAAGCTCGTTCAACATGTTGGTTAAATCAGTTAAAAATGCCAAGTCTAGCAGCCACTGATGGTCATTAAGTTGCTTGTGTTCCGCATGTTTAGTGATAAGAAAATTTCCTCTCCCCACGTGTGTTCCTTCATGGGTAGTATTGTTAACAGCTCCTCTTTTGCGGTCATATCTTGAAACACCATGCGAATGAAAATGCACAATTGGGCCGTATCACTTATGTCCGTAGACGCGTCCAATTGTAGTGAGAAACACTCGCAGTCCACGATGTCCCTCCAAAGCTGCTGTGTCAAATCATTGCCCATCACTTCACAGTGCCTTGTGACAGAATTTCTTGATAACTGGAGAGCTTTGACTGAAGATATTATTTCTGATTTGTTTTTAAAGTCCCGAAACAACGAATCTGCTGCCTCAAGGAAGGCCTCTTTCATCATCTCTCCATCTTGGAAGGCCTTCTTAGGGTTAGGGTTAGGGTTAAAAGATGCTTCGGTGGCTGCCTTTGCCTTTGAATGCGGCTGCGTGAAAAGTGACTGCTGGGCGATTAACTGCGATTTTAGTTCCCTCACCTTTCTCTTTCTCAGCTTGCTTTTCGGAGGGAAGTCATTGTCTTAGTTTTTATGAACAGTTCGAAAGTGCCTCTCCACATTTCCTTTCTTTGGGATAGCAATGCTAGACTGACAGATGAGACAAACGCATTTGGAATAAGACATGGTGAAAAAAAAGTCCTCCTCCCATTCCATATGGAAATGGTACGTTTTTTGTTTCTTGCTAGGCTCCCCCACTCATTTTTGTTTTGTTTCACTTTTTAGTAGAATTTTTTTTTAGAGAGTTGAACTAGCTAGCTCGATGCAGTTCTGCGTTAGCTCACGTTGTGGGCATGTGAACTTCAAGGTACGTTCAAGAAGGGCTCTGGTTGTTATGGTAACCTAATGTAAAAAAGTTTTAGGTTCCGCTCTAGAATCTTTGGTTTTAGGCAACAGCAGACTGGCCGTCTTTTACGTCAATCAAAAGGCAAATGCCAAATGGAGGACAGATGATAGGCTAATGTATTGGAAAAAAAAAGTTTTTTTGGAATGTCATGGAGATCTACCAGCACTGCCTCCGCGATCTACTGGTCGATCGCGATCGACGTAGTGGGCACCCCTGTGTTGGAGTATTGTTATCACAGGGGCCACAGGAGCATATTGGAGATTGAAACAGACCAGAACAGGTGATGGTTCTGGAGTGAACTAAAGATATGGAGCATGGTGTATGTGTAGGTCTGTATGGGGGGGTTGGGGTGTATGCACCTGTTTATGCATTTGCCATGTGCAGTGGTGACAATATTTGTATTTGTATTTGTATCTGTGTCTATTCAATTGGAAAATAATGTCTTTCAGTAAAATGGCAAATGAGATTTAAAAAAAAAAGGACTAATGAAATTGTTTTAACAACCCTTTCGATGGACCACCAAGCATGCCACACATTAGAAAAGTCTCAAATTGCTTGAAATGCACTTCAGTTCCCCACGTATTATATCACAACAGCAGTAACCTTTGGCCTTACTAAATCGGCCTTACTAAATTGTCCCTGAGTGTGAATTAGTCGGCCCTGTGATGGACTGGCGGCCTGTCTAGAGTGTCTGCCTGCCTGCCACCCAATGACTGCTGGGATAGGCTCCAGCATCCCGCGACCCCAATTGGGATAAGCGGCTTGGATAATGGATGGATGGAATAACCTTTGGGTTGAAATGAATCCTACCACAAGCTCACTTGATTCAAAGAAATTGAATATTTTTTTGTTGAAATTGAAATACATTCAGTAAACAAAACTATATTTTTCTTAAAAAAAAAAGTTGAATGCCCTTGAAAAGCTGATGCTACAGAACTGTAGGTTTTACCATCAATTACTATAATGCTTAATATGAAAATTGACTGAGAAAAGTTCAATTTTTGAATTTCCCATTGCCAAATACAAAGAATATTTTTCGCTGTCCAAATTTTAACATAACAAGTGTTTATTTTCAAGAAAGAACGTTTTTGAATTAAACAAAAAAGTTATCCCATGCTGTTGCACATTGTTGTACAATGTAGTAAAACTTGGCTTTCTGGCTGTCAAATAAATCACAGTTAGAGGGCATTCATTAGATCTTTAAGATTATAGCAAAGAAAAAGAAAAAATAATACTGCTTTCTTTAAGCACTGAGTGATCATAAACATGAGATTCTAACTTGTTTAAGGTCCTCCTTTTGTACTGAGGAGTCATACGTATTGTGGCAGAGCTTCCCAGGCGGAGGTTTTTCCAGAGGTTGGAGAGGATATTATGAAGCATAATACTACAGTGGCCACAGCTGGGGTTGTATGTAAGTGAGGGAAAGGGGGTTAGGAAGCAGTAAGGGAAGAAGATGAGGCCTGGCTTTTACAATATTACATTTTATTGATCTTTTTTCAACACTACTCATCGATCCTCCTCTCCGTCTGCTTATCCAATCATAGTCAACAGACAGAGTGATCAGGGGGGTGTTTGAACACTTATGGATACGTGATGCTCAGTGTGTGTGTTTGTGTTTGCATCTGTGGGTATGTGTGGGTGGGTATGTGTAGTGTTAGATAGGTACAGACATGTACTCATGTCTGTACTTATCTGTAATGCATGTGTGTATTGCACCATCCCCTTCTGCAAAAACTATTACACATTCCTTTTCAATACATGCCATACATCTCAGTATCAGCCATTTTACAATTTTACCACCTTGTGGTCTGCTTGAAAATTGGAAAAACAAATCCATAGCCCACTGTCCCACTTAACACAGCAGCTTATCACTATATTGAACGTTAGGACGGGAACAAGGCCCACCATGCCCACTGCAGCATCAATTTATCTGACCAGATGATGGAAGGACTCCATTCTGAATGAAAGCATGCAAAGTCTTATAAGCCTGCTTACTGCAACACACATCGATGTAATTTGATTACCATGGTCTGCTCTTTTTTGGCATTAGACAAATACAACTGTGGAGTTACAGCTTTCCCTGCCGGAAATTTTTGATCCATGAATGAAGTAAATATTTAAAGAGAGATTTGATGTAAATAAATACCGTGATTATAAAATACCTTGGCGGCTCACCTGCAAGGCTTTAAGGCCCACTAGTTGCCTGTTTGCCGCACTTTGAGAAACACCAAAAGATACACACACACTCACACACACACACACACACACACACACACACACACACACACACACACACACACACACACACACACACACACACACACACACAGACACACACACACACACACACACACAGATAAACTGTCATCTTTTACATTTCCAAAATTCAGTTTCAAGGAAATGTGGACTGGATTACAAGACATGGCTTAGTCCCTTGGTCATGAAACATTTATAATTTTAGTTTTCAGTTAGAGCCAAAGGTCAACCAGTACATATGGTGTAATATTTCTAGAGTACCCAAAATATTAATTTTTCCAGGAGATAATGAGTTTTCTTGATGTCAATGGGGTAGACTCTGGATAGATGACTTACATGGGAAATCCAATATCCCTGAGTGTCCATGCTAACAGTAACATATTATTGACAGACTGAGTTATGGGTGATAGCTGATGACTACATCATTTCAAGGTGTTAACACTTTCAAATATATCGTTGTTTTTCTTTCTTTCTCACTTGCTTACTTTTGCTTCTGTCTGTATTTCTGTCTTTTTTTTTTTACATTCATTTATTCTATTCTCCTTTACCTTTGTTGTCTCGTCAAGCCACAAGTGAAGAATTCTTATAAGAACTTCAAATTTGAGATTGCTTAGAGAAGTTGACATTTGTTTCATGGAAAATCTTCTCTTTTGTGTGTGTGTGTGTGTGTGTGTGTGTGTGTGTGTGTGTGTGTGTGGGCGCACAAGACAAGACAGACAAGGTAATGACTCTTCCTAATAGGGCTTAGTTCAGCTGCCCTCATAATGCTGTCTGGCCATTGTCTAATCTGAGCCCCACTGTCTGACTCTTGCGGTGCAACACAACACATGGTCTTTGGTGAACAAAGGGTTATCATAAGTACTCAGAACACAAAAGAAGAGAAAAAGGAGACAGGGGCAGGGAGAAAGAAGGAAATAGGGGAGGGACGACAAAAGCGGCGCACAAAATACTGGGATAGTTGAAAGAGAGAAAGTTGTAGAAAGAAAGCCTTAGAAGAAGTAACTGGAAGGATAGTGGGTGCCGTCCAGTCAAAGATTGTTTCATGGTAGAGCTGAGTGTATCTGGTGAAAAGTTCGAGTTGATGATGAGGTGAACATTAACCGTAGTGAGGGTAATGATACCCCTGGCCACAAGTGAACAAATTACTTGCAGTGTTAGCTGGCAGCTAGCACAGAGGAAACATGCCAGCACAAAGGAAAGAAGAAGAAAGAGAGATGGGGTTGGAGGGTAGGTCATCGAGACAAAACCACAGCATCTAGAAAAGATTGGTGTTCTCTATGATGATGATGTTGAACTTTGCCCCCTGTGAAGGTGACGATGTCACTGGGCTAGGCTAACAAATTAGCCACGGTGCTAACTAGTGGAGAGCTAGCCGCAGGGGAGCCATCTACTATGGGAAGAAATTAATCTTTGTGTGTGTGTGTGTGTGTGTGTGTGTGTGTGTGTGTGTGTGTGTGTGTGTGTGTGTGTGTGTGTGTGTGTGTGTGTGGAGACAGAGAGGCTGGGCAGGAGGGGTTAGATTGATGGACCCTTATCTCTTGGTGGCCTATAGTCCCCAACTAGACAGTCAAGGCCTTATCAGAATGATTTTGTGTGTGTCTGTGTGTGTGCATGGGTGTGGGTGTTTTGTCTCGCTGGAAAAAATGTCAGCGAGAAAGGCAGTATTTTCATGCTTTTGTATTTACAGACACCATAGGGATGTTACCGTTCATCCAGAAATCAATGTCCCATTTACATTCAGAAAGCACTAAGCTTTGACATCCTTGTGAACCGCGGATTACGCTTTTGTGCAAGTGTGTAGATGAATCAGCGGTGCATTTCTAGATCTCTCTTAAACCTACAGTGAGCCATAGTAATTCCTAATTACGGAATGTATTACTGTTCTGTGGGAGGTGAATTTACCATTGTTTAATTTTGTAAAGTGGCAAAGTTGATATCTATCAGAGTTCACACGCACACACATGTATGTGTGTGCATGTGTGTGTTTGTTTGTGTGCCTATGTGTTACTCTCAGTGGTTAAAGAGTGACATATGAATAAATAGAGGGGAGAATAAATGTTGCCTTGGGTAGAATTTTACATAGGAAGGCAGAAACAGCCATGTCAGCATATTTCCTCAAGCTGTGCACACTGTGTCCTATAGTGCATGCATGTATAGGTGGTGAGTCATTCTTTCCCCGCCTTTATGTGCGTGCATGCGTGCGTGCGTGCGTGCGTGCGTGCGTGCGTGTGTGCGTGTGCGTGTGTGTCCATGCATCAAAAATAGAGTGCACGTGTGACTCTTCAGATGAAGTAAGCATGATTATAGAATGGGGCAAAGGAGATAGATTCTTCTATCAGACAAAGAAGCCAGTGTGATCAGGACATTTTGTACAGGGTCACATTAAGAAGGTGAAATGTGTGTCTTTGTGTGTGTGTGTGTGTGTGTGTGTGTGTGTGTGTGTGTGTGTGTGTGTGTGTGTGTGTGTGTGTTTCGCACAGGATGATGCGTCTAGTGCAGTAGTGCAGTAGTTAGAGAGAAAATGCATGCTAACTAACTTCCTGCCTGCTTTTCTAACCTCTTGCTTACAACTTGCTGCCACTGGCGCTAGCCCTTGTGGTGAACAAGGAAGCAGCCCAGTGCATAAGCCTTCCCCTGCCAGTACATAGCCTCTCCTTTGCCAAGACCTCTGCCAGGCCTCCTCATGGCCACACATGGTAACTGGGCGCCTTGCGGCCTCAGGCTAACTTCGTAGGGAATCTCAGTGCTGCAGTTGTCCCCAGAGGCTGTTCAATGCCAACCACTGCCCTGCTGCCTTGTGGGAAGTCTGTTGAGACAAAGGCTGGGGGAGCACACCCTGAGAGAAAAGCAACGTGTTTGGTGACACACCTTAGTCAGTTTATCAACAGTCTGGAGTTTCCGGCAGCCTTCTGCAGTCATGATGGATGACTGGTCATCCTGGGTATAAGCTCTTGCCACCAGGACCAACCTGTCATGGCAAAGACAGTGCTGCTGAGGACTGCACACCCCCTGTTAGTTAAACAGTATACTGCTTGTGGTTTATGTGTATTTTTTGTTTGATTTCTTTGATTTGGTGGGGGGGGGGTCTGTAGGCTGGAAGCCATGCCAAGGCCTACAGGTTACCTCACCATTTTCTGTTTTTGTCGACCTATGTTGTAATCTTTGATTCTGTAGAGTTTGATGGGTTTGTAAAATGTTTTATTTCACTATTTGTTTGGTTTTTGTTTTTTTGTTTTTTTTATTGTTGGTGTTCTATTTTCAATGTTTTTATTTCTATAGAGTAAACAAGAGAAAAAAAGTTACACTCTAAAAACCTCCTTGTGTAGGTCTCCACTACTGACTATAGTGTACAAGATCTGGCCTTACATCCGGTTGAAGTCTGGTGGCGTTGGGGTGTCTGGCAATGGGAGCAGGGTTGAATGGCCTGGGAGCTCCTAGCCAGAGCCCTTCACATCAGGAACATGGGGTATATGGTCGCTAGCAGCTGGGATTGAGTGGTAGCTGCTTTCGGCAGACCCCCATGTGACTGAGCAGCCCTATTTAGGGACCACACTGCTCACCCCAATTGGGGAGGGGCCTGGAAAACGTGGCCTAAAAATTTTCCACTCAACCAACCACCACCTTGGTAAGTTACCACACCTACTGGGAATTCCATCCTGCAGTAAAAACAAGAAAATTATCCCATTCAAATTGGTAACATGGAATGTTAGGACTCTCCTTGATAATGCTGGCAATAGACCACATCGAAGGACCATGCTGATTGCTGAGGAACTAAGATGGTACAACATGGACATTGTTGCTGTCAGTGAAATCAGGCTCCTTGGTGAAGGGTCCCCGTGAGAGGAAGGAGGAGGGTACACCTTTTTCTGGAGAGGCTATCTCCCTGGCGGACAACATCAGCATGGTGTTGGACTGGCAATCAAGGACAGCATTTTACCCAGCCTCACTGAAACACCCACTAGACTAAGTGAGGGGCCAATGACTCTCTGTGTCCCCCTAGCAAAGGCATGCTATGCCACTCTGTTACGTGTAATTAATTTAATGTATGCACTGGAATGAGGCAAGGGTGTGTGCTGGCACCGGTACTCTTTAACATTTTCCTCCTATGTGTCACAAAGCTTTTTCATAAAGACCTGGAAGGGTGTCTGTGAATGTTCTCATTCATCCAGGTCATGGTTATCCAAGGGAGTTGAATCAAGTGCAACTGGACTTGGTATATATCCGTGAAGACGTTTCGCCTCTCATCCAAGAGGCTTCCTCAGTTCGTGCCTTTCTGACTAGATGAAGCTAGACTAGCTTCGTCTAGTCAGAAAGGCACGTTTCGCCTCTTGGATGAGAGGCGAAACGTCTTCACGGATATATACCAAGTCCATTTGCACTTGATTCAACTCCTTTGGATAACTGGAAGGCAGTGGGATCACAATAGACTTTAGGCTAGATGGAATTCTCTTCAACATTCGAAAGTTCCTCTTCAACATTCGAAAGTTCCAAGCAACCACCAAGCTGTCAGCAGTGCAGGTCCTTGAGCTGCAATACGCTGATGACTGCACTCTTGGAGCTCACACACCAGAAGACCTGCAAACCATCCTTGCCACAGTTATGAATGCCTATGGCAGGCTGGGTCTATCAGCCAACACCACCAAGACTGACGTGTTATGTCAATGGAGGTCCAGCACCCCACCCACTATGTCTGTCTTCACTATAGAACACCAACCACTCTCAGTTGCTCCATCTTTCAAATACCTGGGCAGCATCATTTTCGAAGGCTGCAACACTCATCATGAAACTCATAATCAAACAAGCCTCTAGCCTTCGGCAAACTCCAACATAAGGTCTTCCAAAATAAACACCTCCACCTGCACACCAAAATTGCTATTTACAAAGCTGTCTCTATCACAACTCTCCTATACAGCTGTGAAGCCTGGGTCACATACAGCCACCACCTCAGGTTGCTGGAGCAGTTCCACATAAGGTGTCTGCAGCAAATTGTGGGGATCATGTGCCATGACTGTGTTCCCCATGCTGATAATTCTTGCTATGACAAACTGCAAGAGCATAGAAGCCACGGTCACTGAACATCAACTGCGCTGGCTTGAGCATGTCATCAATCAATCAATCAATCAATCGATCAAGTTGTATTTCATCAGGATGCCTCAAGAACGCCTGCCAGGTCAAGTCCTGTATGGACAGCTTCATCTCGGCCGCCAGTCTGCAGGTGGTCAGAAGAAGCGATACAAAGACCAACTAAAAACACCGCTGAAGAAATGTTGTATCGACCCCTTGAGACTGGAGCAAGCTGCCACTAACCGTTCAACTGGCGAGAGATCTGCTACAGAGGTACAGAACAGCTGGAAATGGAGTGGAATGTGAAAAAACAACAGAAAAGACTAAGGAGACAAACAACCATGCCTGCCCCCACTAACTCATGACTTCATATGCCCAACATGCAATTAAACTTGTGGATCAAGAATTGGACTCTACAGTCATCAAAGAATACTGTTAATAAGGAGAGATGTCATCATCGGACTTGATGGACTACCAGCAAGCGTGTGTGTGTGTGTGTGTGTGTGTGTGTGTGTGTGTGTGTGTGTGTGTGTGTGTGTTTCCTTTGTATTGGGCAACTTCTGTCGTTCACAGTAACTGATCTATAACAAATGGATTGCGATGATACCATTGACTGCTGTCACCGTGTGTTGCTATTTGGTTTTTTGGGTTAGTCTTATCTCCACTGACTAAATTAATATCACTTTCCCAAGTCATTTGCTAACCTCCCTCACCTACTCTACTTGAATACTCTGCTTTCCATGTCTTGTTGCATCCTACTTGTGAGTGGCTGACATGTGACTTTCCTTGTGTGTGCAAACTTACTTGGTGAATAACACTGATTCTGATGCCGATTCCGATTCAGAGATTCTAATGTATTACGATTTTTTAGTGGATGGTGATATTAGTTTTATGATTAGACACAATTTACATTTATGAAAGTTGACATTCTGCATGCTTGCTGTTAGAGAGGTGAGAACTTAGTATGTACAGTAGGGGAGAAAGAGGTCACTTCCATGCACATGATAGTGAGCTCTCAAGCTAGGTTCACACTAAATGGTAAATGTATTGCATTTTATAAAGTGCTTTCAAGGCTGCAAATGTCACTCAAAGTGCTTTACAATGAACGCCTCACATTCATACACCGATGCCGGTGTCAACCATGCAAGTTAACAACCAGCTCATCAAGGGTTAGGTGTCTTGCTTAGGGACACCGCCATTTTTATTTATTTATTTATTCATTTATTGCCAGGGGGGGGCAAGGATCGAAACCGGCTAACCTCTAGTTACCAGACAACTTGCTCTACCCACTGACCCACTGCCGCCCACTGGGCAACTTTCCCAAAGGCTTTCAGTCCTAGCCGCCATTTGCATAATCCCACGTGTTTTCAGGACAGTCACAGCATGCTGCCTTGACAGACAGTCGTGCAGTGTAAAACCCTGAGCAACTCAGTTCGAGCACTCTCAGTAGTCTCTGAGACTCTTAAAATCAAACCTGTCTGATGTCCTCGCAGGTCTCAGGAGCGGGCTATGTGTCTGTGACAGTCAACAGCCAATGAGCGCTCTGGCAGAAGTGAAATGCCGGCTAAAGTTGGAAGTCTTTTGCTCTTACGAAAAACATTGGGTGCTGAAAAGCAAAGACAGTTAAAAAAAAAACTAAAAAAAACAAAGATTATAAATAAGTATAAAAGGATCCTCTTCTTTTTTGGTTGGCACACATGACGACACGAGCTGCAGCAATGGTGACAAGTACTTGCTTGTTCTCCGTTGTTGTTTTGTTTTGCACTTTCATGGCAGGTTCCTTTCATATTCCGGTGTACTGCACGTTGATTGGCTACTTGACATTGGCGACCTCTACTCATTTTTGCATGCGCTTATTTTTTTTTATACGGCTCATGGATACATCAGCAAAGAACTCATTCACTACTTGGGATCAGATTAGTAACATTTTGGCCATGAAAGCATCTCCTTCACTGACCTGCCAACCCGTCACTCAGTCTTAAATGACCTCACCTTAGGCCAGACCACTGAGGGTCAAACTGTCAGACCGAGAGAATGATGAAAGACACAGATGGACCAGGGTTAACATTTAATTAGAGCTTGTCCAATAAGAGCTGTACAAAGATAGTGTGGGAGAGACAAAGACAGACATGGAGTAATAGGGTGCACATTTTAATTGGCGACTGTAAAGTGAGACAGACAGAGAGAGACAGTGAGAGAGGTGGGTAGCAGATTGAAAGCATTGTGTCATCTCATCCAACCAGATAGGGCTAATATGCCCCCTCAGGACCAGCGCCAATCCGACCCACGGTCTATAGGCGGCTAGCTTACTGCCTGATTGTCCATTTTATAGCCTATTGATTCCCTATCGCTCCACTGCATCCATACACCCCTACAGCTCATCTTTCTCCCCTTAACTTGCGCGAAGGTACTGATAAAAAGACCTAATGGATGGAAATCCTATTAGAGGGAGAAAGGATGGAAGGAAAGACAGATTTAGACCGGGGTACAGGGGGGATGCTGCAAGAGGGTGTTTGGGTCTTAGGTCTTAACACATTCATATTTATTTTTAAAAGGATGGACAAATGCTCCATTTGAATTTGGCTTGGAAGGAAGGGAGGAAACTTGTGTGCATTGCAGTTCAAGAGTTTTTTTTAATGATAAGGTGAAAAATACCCAACCAAAAATATTCATAGTATAGTTCGTAATATAGTTACTGTTTTGTTTGCTATTTTTTGAAAGCTTTAGGTGAAATAAATGAAACGTGCTATATTGCTCCATGTACAAACCGGTTGAAGTAACTTGTCCTTTGAGGCATAGAGGAGTGTGAAGGAAAAAATCTTCATGACCACCATCATTCCGCACTAAACACACACACAGATGCACGGACGCAAGCCTGCTACTTCCACCATTACCTTCCACCACCACCCCCACCCCCCCAAAGATTTGTTTACTCAACTTGACTGCCTGGCACAAGTACAAACAGCATGCAGTGGCATCATGCAATGGCACAGCTCTGTGGGGAGGAGAGGGGCACGGCACAGCGACTGCCCTGTCCTCGTATTGTCTCAATCTCTTTCTTCTTTTGGTGGGATAAATGAAGAAAGAAAGTGTAGGGGGTCCCTGGAAGGAGAGATGATGAGACAGAGGGAGGAAGTACTTTTATTCCTTTTATAGAGCTCTTCCCCTGTACTATTCTCATTTGACCTCCACCTTGTTTACTGTTAACAGATTGTTTCGTCCTTGCCCACTTGCCACATATTGCATGCCTGTCCGTCCTGGGAGAGGGATCCCTCCTCTGACACGCTTCCTGAGTTTTCTCCCATCTTTCCCCTCGGAAAGGTTTGTTTCTGTGGTGTGATTCCTCGTCCAAATCGAGTCTAAGAATAGAAGGTGGCACGCATGTCGCTTACTACCTGTTTCTCAGCGAGTGAATGTCAAGCCTTTTGAGATGGTCACGATGATTAAGAGCTATACAAATATGCTTGACCTAACTGTTCAACCAATTTTCCGTTTTCTGTGCTTCTATTATCCACCGTCTTATTCACAGCCAAATTATAAAGCCTATCAGGCAGCTTTCCCCTGTTTTGTGTGCGTGCACGTGTGTGTGTAATCTTACAGAAAGTCTTTCCCCCATCCTCATCCACGCAGTCCCCCTCTTTCTAGAGAACATTTCATATTCTTCCCTCCTTTATTCTTCTTTCTTTCCATTCCATCCGTCCCCTGAAATAGAAATTGCTTGCAGTTATTGAAGGCAGAATTGTGTTGGTCTAATCGAGTTGCGATGCATATCCACAGCTAGAGGAGCACTTTGAATGTGTTTGCTGACATGCAGAGTCAAGTGCTCATATTTACATTATTGACCGAAAGATTTATTCTTTTTCCCGGTGTGTTGTGCTGTGCATGTATGTGTGTAAGAAAGAGAGACAGAGAGAGTGTGTGTCAAAGGGAAAGCGATGGAGGAAATTACAAAGGCTGTTACACTCAGAATGAGCTTGTCTATCAGAGCAGCCAAGTGAGCATATCACTCCTCACAGGCATACAGTGAGACAGACAGATAGGCAGACATAAATACTCTCCCACCCACATGCAGCACGTTAGACAGGCAGACAGACCGATATAAATGCACAAAAATACCCCCATATGCAGCTTGGGACTACAGTAAATTATTTCTGCAGTCATAGGTGTGTTTGTCAGTGCCATCAAATCTGAACTTCCTGTATTTGCGTGAACATTTCCACAGTCTTGCTGCATTTTAAGCAATGCTGTTTTTTTTGTTGTTTTTTTTTAATGTATTTTCATTCCATTATCACCTTTTATAGGTTGCATACTAGTGGGGTCTAGAATGGGTATAGTATATCATTAGAGCGGAGTCCATGAAGTTTTACAGATTGTACAAATAATCATCACAACATGGGTATCACAGTAAACAGCTAACCTGAAGCTGCAAAGGACCAGACACTTTGGGTTTCGGCGTTGGAAGTCCTTTTCTTCAAAAACAGCTCGACGGAAGCCGGCCTGCGAGAGATTTCGACAAATTCCCGATAAACGGTCCAACGTCAACACCCAGAGAATGACAGACAGTTTAGCAGCCAGACGGACAGTCAGCAAACCAGACTGACAGATTAGGTTAAATGTCAGAAAGGAACTAAGGCTTGAAGCTGCTTTAATCCCTAACCCTCACCTTTCATATCCCACCCACCCACACACACACACACACACACACACACACACACACTTAAAACACAAAGAAAAGCTAGTATCGCACAGGCGTGAAACCACCTAGGCCTATATTATTTATCTGGTAAACACCACAGAGCAGAGCAAATGGGGAATTATGATGGACGTGTGGAGTTTTGAGTCAATCAGGAAAGAGGAAGTGTGGCATAAGGTTTTAAAAGGAGCCCATGATTGGATGAGGGCACTGGTTTTTATCTAGTTTTGTGTGTTAGTGTGTATTTAAAAACGTGGTCACATGTGCATCCAAGTGTGTGTGTGTGTGTGTGTGTGTGTGTGTGTGTGTGTGTGTGTGTGTGTGTGTGGTCTCGCCTGCTCCAGATTGTGTGAAGGTAAAGGTCACCAGCAACAGACATCAGTAGGATTCTCTCATAGACTTAAACTCTTATCAGATCTTAATGATAACCCTTGGCTCTCATCCAACCATTTATTTTACACATGGGGGGTTTATTTGCGCTCAGGCAGATAAAGGGCTTCCACATTTGATTGTCAGAGTCCTCCAGGGGCGTATTTTTTATTTATTTTTTTTATACAGAAATCGTCCTCCAGAGAACTCAGCCACTCAAATGTATAGGATTATGTGTGGGTTTATGAAACCGAGGCGAACCGCTGTAGTCACTGTGCTATAAATCGACACACATCATTTAAGTTTAAGTATAGGCCCTATTCTTACAGTCGTGGGGCTTTGTGCCTCTTCTTACACAGCGAAGTCATTGTCATGTAATTTCATTCCAGAGTTGTGGTTCTCTCGGTGCACGTGTTTCATCACATTTGCCAATATTTTCCCGGCTACGAAGCATAAAAAAACCCAATATTGTATTTATCATCCATGTTATTAAATATGCTAAAAATGTGTCCCATGTTTGCTACTCTTTTCCTTGATGGATGATATCCGAGATCAAAACAAAGCGGCACAAAATACCCATGAAAATTGAACAAAACTTTTTTTTTTTTTGAAGGGTTTGGCCACTAGATGCTAGTATCTCAATGAAAATGGTTTAAACTTGCTCTTTAATTGTACTGTTTTAAGATTACTAATATCAGATTACTAATTTCAGAACTCAAACTGCTCATCCTTTCAATTAATTTGAAAATGGATGTTGCCTCCGTCCATCTGCCTGCTAAACTCCTCTTCTCTAAATCCCCAATATCTAATCCCCACACCCCTCTCACTGTCCGCTCTGTTGTCAGCAGTTGTTGCCCCAAGACATTCAGCGACCCTCACCTCCCACACCATCACACACACACACACACACACACACACACACACACACACACACACACACACACACCACCGACCTGAAGAGGCTCCCCGTAGAGGATCAGGCCACAAGGTCAAAACACAGGCGGACATAAATCTGTGGTCCCGCCATCCACCCCCTGACACCACACCCCACCTCCACTTATCACACACACACACACACACACACACACACACACACACACACACACACACACACACACACACACACACACACACACACACACACACACACACACATGCACACACAGGCCTAGCTAACAAAAGGCACTCTCCATCTGGGTGTAAATAATGATGATATTGTAGTGGTGAATAGTGCCCTGTGTCCAGGCGATAAGCCCAACATAGTTATAGCAGCAGCACACCACTTTAATGGAGGAAGGGGGGCCTGTCTGGAGAGGCATTATCCTTTATCTGTGTCACAGCTAGCTGTGTGTGTGTGTGTGTGTGCAGGAGCACATGTGTGTCACACTCTTAATCATTAATGTCTGAGCCCTGACGGTTTTTCCTTATTCATCTCCTCTCAGCTAATTCACCCAGCCACCATCCCCACCAGCACGTACACACCCTTATGTTCTGCACTCCCCCCCACATATAATCACACACACACAAAACCACTACCTCTCCCCCATCCAATCTCATTGCCCCCTTCTCTATAATATTGCTTTTGTTCTGTCTTCCTTTATTGGCTGGCGTTGTGTATGTGTGGCTTCCTATTGTTCTCTAATATCCCTGTTCCTCCGACACCCCACGCCATTAATTATCCCTACACAACTGTAGTGCAGTGGTGTGTTCAACTTCATTTGCATGTTGCTTTTCATGCTGTTGACGATCAATTAGCCAGAGATGATAATAGTCGTAGAAACCAGTGATGGAACAGGAAGTCAAGGCCAGGACTACTGAATGCTTTATGGAAGGGGGAGCCGCGTCGGCTGTCCTCAGAGGCCTCGCTTGTAAATTCTTCTGGAAAGTTCCCGATCATAGCTTTTCAGAAAACTTTAATGCAAGTTTCTGGGATCGTTTACATTCAGATTTATTGGAAGACAGAAAGTTTTACTGTAAGTTTAAAGACTGTGAAATTTGTGGTCTGAGCTTTTGCTACAAGGACCCGTGTGTGGCAACTGAACACAAGTTTGAAGAATATTTTGATTTCATAACACGGACTCATCAATGGGTTAACAGTACCCCCAAAAGCATATGTGAACACATCTAAGATGTAGACGGTAACACAACTTCCAGTTTGAGCCTTTCGGATACTGTAACTCTGCAGCCTTCTTCATTGATAGTTGGGGCATGAAATTAATTCTTACTTCGAGAAACCAACAACACAACACAATTCCCGTTCCCAACAGTTTGTTCTGGGAGAAAAAAAAAGGCTTGGAGAAATAACATCTCCCAAGGATTGCTGTGTCAATATTTCAAAACTTATTACAGTCAAAATAGATTAAAAAAGAAAAACAGTGTGTGGTTGCTATGGAGACAGAATCCACAGGGTTTTGATGATACAATGGCAGGTTGTAGTCACATCTTATGTAATAGAATATGCTGCATTATGACCTTCCCTTCCATGTTTTCATTAGTTTTGACTATACGGCGTCCGCTTAGGAAAAGAACCCCATTAAAATAATACTGGGCGAGGAGTCAGTGATTCAGTAAAACAGATTTTTTTCTTTTTTTTTGAAAAGGATTGACAGTATTTGCTCAACAATACAGTGAGCTTGAGAAGGGACTGTGGGAGCAGAGGAGAATCTTATTAGGATAATAAATTCAGGCAGCCGGGCAGACATCCTCCCTCATGTGTCACATCGGTTTGAAGGGAGCAGGAGCAGATGTCGCTCTCTTTTTCTTTTTCCCTTTCCTTCTTCTCCCTCTATTCATCAGTAAACTCTCCATATCCTCCTGTCTTCTTTGTTAGGCACCTTCCTCCCAGCATCTATCTAAGCATCTATTCTCTTATTTCTTCTTTTTTAATTTTCACTGCACTTCCCAGTCTGTATATGTCTGTATATGTCTGTCTGTCTGTCTGTCTGTCTGTCTGTCTGTCTGTCTGTCTGTCTGTCTGTCTGTCTGTCTGTCTGTCTGTCGCTCTCTCTCTCTCTCTCTCTCTCTCTCTCTCTCTCTCTCTCTCTCTCTCTCTCTCTCTCATGCACAGTAAGGCAGTAGGGGAGCTGACACACACCCATGCATACACACACACACACAGTGTTGTCATTCACTCACAGTATTGCAGACGTGTGTGCATCTGGCCAGTGTCAGAGTGAAAGATGTCACTGACACATCATTGTCATTAAAGCTAGCTTGATGTTCCCAAAGCGAGCCTCGCGATACGGCGACAGAAAGAGGATCTGACAGAGGAGATGTGCACAGAGAAAGAAAAGGACACGCATACAGAAACTGAGAAAGGACAGAAAGATAAAGGGGGAGGGGGAAACTCAGAAAGCAAAATTGGGAGAAAGGTAGGGGCTTAAGAGAGTTTGCTGAGATAATGGATTAAAACTATAGATCACACACACACGCACACCCAAATAAACTGTCCTAGCTCAGCAGGACAGTCTGGCCTTCCCGGTGCCTAATCTGAGTCCCGGTCGCCCCAGAAGCAGCAGCATGGTTGGTCCCCACATGATGGAAGGGGCCTTCTGTAAACCCAGGGCCACTGGCAGATAGTTAGGCCAAGTTCAGACCTTTTTCCACAAATATGGTCGACATGCTTCCACTTCGTCTTAGTAGGGTACAAATGGATTCTCCCAGTTGTCTGCGATTCTAAAAAGCCTACTTTCTTTGACCTGCGATTCTGCCGGTGGTCATTAGTTTTATGTCTCAGCGTAGCGTGCGACATGATGGTACCACTGACATAGCTTTGTGTTTCTGTTGTCAGATGACTGACTGCACGGCTAGAAAAAAGTGATGCGATAAATTGTCACAAAATGCTAACTGGCTAACAAAGGCTAATGGTAATTTCAGGGCTTTTTAGCATTTTATCACTCTCAATTAAATCGTTTTTTATATTGCTGCAGCCTGAAAACAGAAACATAAAGACGCGTCAACGGCAACACCTGCGTTGGGTTACACACAATGTCGAAATACCAAATAAGTGATAACAGATGGAACTGAAGGTGAAAGAAAGCTGGCGGGCAATGGGGAGAAGCAGTCTTTACCCTACAAAGATAACTCAGAAGTACGCCGGCTGTGTTTTTGAAAAAGGTCATAGCAAGCTGTCAAAGGTAACAATGCCCCTTCAGAATTTTAACATTGTGAGAAACCAAGCATATTAAGGATGTTATGGCAACCTTATTGAGTTTAGGTTAATGGATTTCCAAGTTACCAACAGCCATACTGCAGTATTGCAAAGCCAACATTGCTGCCAATATTAAAATGCAATAACCAGACTCTTTTTATTGGTAGTACAGATAGATAGATAGATAGATAGATAGATAGATAGATAGATAGATAGGTACATAGATAGATAGGTACATAGATAGATAGGTACATAGATAGATAGGTACATAGATAGATAGGTACATAGATAGATAGGTACATAGATAGGTAGATAGATTTTATTAATCAAACTCATGACTCAAAGGATCCCTGTATGTCAAACTTTTGCTTATTGGTGAATTTGCACACTATTTCTATATGTAATGAGGCTGCCCAAACGAATCTGAGTCTTTCTGAGGAATATTCAGAGCTCCATTCTTGTGCTGGTGCAGAACCCGTAGAGGCGCAAAAGCAGGCTGTTTCCGTGCAAGGTATTTCCCGCCTGCGTCTGTTTGGTGATTTTGTTGCTCAAAAGGACCCCGCCTGCACCAAGACGGTTGTGATGGCACAGCTTGGGGTGTGTTAATGCAGATCCAGTGGCACAGTACAATTTTTGGTGCCAATTTTGGCTTGAAATGGCACCTTCACCTCCGCCTCAGACCACGTCTAAGAGCATATGCAGGTGCGTTGAGCTATTTATGTGCAGCAGTCTAGACGAAGATGCATAGGAACATCTGTCCAAATGTGTTTAAATACTTCATTAAACCAACAGCAACAACTAGCTGAATGCAATGTTCTCATTGAGTTAATCATCAAAAACACACTGCTATTTGGCTGTTGAATTTCACGTGAAAGTAAAGAATTCGCACATGACACGTGGAAAATTTGACCTGTCAGTGTCTATCAGTCTGGTCCAGACAGATGTATCTACTATGCAAACCGTCTAAACCCCAGCCTGACTTCTGGTCAGGACTCCCATGGAATTCCTGCGGGATGGGAGTCAATTCAAATCAATCCCATGAGCGAAACGGGACAGACGTTTTTTTTTTGTTTTTTTTAGTCATGGGATGGGGATGTGAAATTTCACTCCTTGTGTCCCCTTGTCAGTCTCTGTAGGCTTGTGCATGACGGGACAACTCCGAAGTCAGTTTGTGAGTTAATGTTAGCCAGGCTGTTTAATGATGGTCTTCTTGTGTGCTGCTTCAAATGTGTATTTTGTTTCATCTTAATCTGTAGGGATGGAGTGCATGACTGGGAAACAAGAGCGGTATAGAGAGAATTCACCGCTGCCGGATTTATTACATCCAAGTTAGTGGAGGAGGAATGCAGACCAGTTCTAATAGACTTCCCTCTTCATCCATCAGGAAAATGGCAATACGCTGCACCACGGCGCATTTAAAGGGCATGAGAGGAGCTTCTGTGATTGGTCAAAATGAAGCTACCCCCAACTCCACCTGCTTATAATGTATTCACCCTAATCCAACCTCTGAATCGACTGAGCTACGCTGCACCAGGGCTTTGCTTGTGTCTCTGGTCACCAAATTACCAAAAACATATTCGGCACGCCAGTGTGCATCTGTGCCTGCACTTGTGCCTATACCCAGTTTCATGAAAAAAGAAAAAGACCCCTTGAGAGAAAAGAGGGCAACTTCCCGCATGGCAACTTCTTTCGGGGTGAAGGTCAGAGCTAGGCTTCTGGGAAATTCGTTCACTTCGTCGGTGTGTGTTTGCGTGATGATACTCCCAGCGGTATTGTAGTGACTCAACTTGTCAGATTAGTGGGTTGCCAAATTCATCTAGCATTTACCACCATCAAAGGGCAACATTTATTTTTGTAGGTTCATGTGGTAGTTAGTTGTGTGCATGCATGTTTATCTCAAGTGGAGCAGCCTGTCAACAATGGCTAAAAAAAATGGCTCCTGCTCAATTTTATGTTTATTTTTCCTTAATACCACAATCACGGCTAATGGATCAGTACAATTGGTGTTGGCACGAGGCATCTGTTCCACAGAGTACGGGATAATTTAGGGTTCTCTTGCTGCACGTTAACACGTGTCTGCATATAAATGTGTGTGCCCGTGCAAGACTACAAACATTATTGTGTGTGCGTGTGTTTGTGTGTGTGTGTCAGCTGTAGACCTCTTGCCGTGTACCAGGGCTTTCACTGGCATCCAGCATGCTACCCCAGCATTGTTCCAGATACTGCAGCCCTGCAGCCTGTTCCTAGTGGACCTCTCTTCCTAACACCTTCTCTCTTACCCTCTCTTCCGCACCGCTCTACCCCTCAACCCCAACACACACACACACATACATTCATTTCCTAGCCCTTAACCCTAACCTTAACCATACAAACTACATGCCTAACCCTAACCCTTACCCTAACCTTAACCTAACCCTAATTCTAACCTGAACCCTAAAACCAAGTCCTAACCCTAAAACAGACTCTACTCTATACTCTATACTTGTGGGGCCCCATAAAATGGCCCCACAATGTAGGTGGTTTCTGGTTTTTCTACCCTAATGGGGACATTTGGTCCCCATTAGGCTAGTTAAACATGGTGTGTGTACACACACACACACAGAGTTCTTCTCTAGTCCTACATCTGGCCGTCCGGCCCTCCCAGTTAAGTTCTCCTCCGTTTTGGCTCTTCCTGCAGTCTTAAACAAGACAGAGAGAGATAGAAATAGCCAGGGAGAGAGAGGGGGAAAAAATAAGACACACACATACACACACGCACACATACACACAAACAGCTGTTTAAAGTTAAGACCATTTCCCTAGGTTTGTATCTTTGTTTTTATTTTTACGGTACCTGCAGTTATTGTGTACTTTAATTGTGTACTTTACTTACGGTACAGTTTACTTATCACAGTTTGTATACAAGGTGAACTATGTCATAACTTCTGTTTGTGTGTGTGCCTGTGTGTGTGCATAGTATATGTTTACTTGTGTCTCACTTTGCCTACACAGAGGGTCATTTGGAAGTTAGAGTGCCTGCACATCTGAATACATCGATGCACTGATAAGCACCCAAAACACACACACACATTTCACCCACACATGCACACACATGCACACACACATGCACATGCAAATATGGTGCAGACATACATGTATGTGTCATACACTGATATGCGTCACCAGTTGTTCCTAGTTCCCCTCCAATCTGCCCCGGGGCAGAGCTTTCATGCTACATTTCCACTGGTCCTCCAAACCTCGGCCATTAATCCATCATTTTGGACACACACTTACTGTATACTTCAAGACATGTGTGCATGCACAGATACACACACATACACTTTAAACACACAGTCATTTACTCGTGCACACAAACACACACAAACACACACACTCGTAAACTCTAACACAATCTTATACACTTGCAAACACACATACAGTATACAGTCACATTCATGTTATTTTAAAAAAAACATAACTGCACACAGAGGTGGATTCAAGCCCAGGCACACATGCCTTGTGGCCCTTCAATAATGTAGTGTTGCTGCCTACTGGTTTATTTGCAGGAAACAGCTGCTAACAACCTGATAAGACCCTTCTGGACGGACACACACACACACCAACATAATGGCAATCTGTTTCAAATCACTTGAATCCATGAAAATATATGTGTGCACACGTGTTGATTAACACCTCCACGGGTTGACTCAGTCGGTGGGCGTAGCTGTCATGACAGTGTGTAACTGTGCCATGTGGTATAAGACTTCTTCAACAAAGAACCCACCACTCCCTGATCTCAAAGAGGAGCAACAGCAACAAAAACTGCCCTCAGTAGATACACTTAAGTGTATTCTCTATTATGCTATATGTCAGTAGATACATCTAAGTGTATTCTCTATTATGCTATATGTCAGTAGATACACCTAAGTATTATCTAGTATGCTATATGTCAGTAGATACACTTAAGTATATATCTATTATGCTATATGTCAGTAGATACATCTAAGTGTATTGTCTATTATGCTATATGTCAGTAGATACATCTCAGTGCATTAATTATTATGCTATATGTCAGTAGATACATCTCAGTGCATTAATTATTATGCTATATGTCAGTAGATACACCTAAGTGTATTATCTATTATGCTATATGTCAGTAGATACACCTAAGTGTATTATCTATTATGCTAAATGTCAGTAGATACACTTAAGTATATTATCTATTATGCTATATGTTATTATCTATTATGCTATATGTCAGTAGATACACCTAAGTGTATTATCTATTATGCTATATGTCAGTAGATACATCTAAGTGCATTATCTATTATGCTATATGTCAGTAGATACACCTAAGTGTATTATCTATTATGCTATATGTCAGTAGATACACCTAAGTGTATTATCTATTATGCTATATATCAGTAGATACACCTAAGTGTATTGTCTATTATGCTATATGTCAGTAGATACACCTAAGTGTATTGTCTATTATGCTATATGTCAGTAGATACACCTAAGTGTATTATGCTATATGTCAGTAGATACACCTAAGTGTATTGTCTGTTATGCTATATGTCAGTAGATACACCTAAACGTATTATGATATATGTCAGTAGATACACCTAAGCGTATTGTCTATTATGCTATATGTCAGTAGATACACCTAAACGTATTATGCTATATGTCAGTAGATACACCTAAGCGTATTATGCTATATGTCAGTAGTTACAGCTAAGTGTATTCTCTGATATGCTATATGTGAGTAGTTACACCTAAGTGTATTATGCTATAGGTCAGTAGATGAAACTAAGTGTATTATGCTATAGGTCAGCTGAGAGAGAAACAGACTCTAGGTCAGGGGTCGGGAACCTTTTTGACTGGGAGAGCCATAAAAGCCAAATATTTCTAAATATATTTCATTGAGAGCCATATAGTATTTTTAACGTATAATAAATTAAATATGTCTTACTTTTAATGCGACTTCTGGTGCTGCATGGTTTTGCTGATGGCCTTGTAGTCTGGTTCATACGTGGTGAGGTTGAGCTTCATGCAGGCGTTGAGGCTTCCATCAGTTAAACGTGAGCGTAGGTTGGTCTTAATGTTCCTCATATGCGAGAAAGACTGTTCACATGCATATGTAGAGCCAAACATGGTCAATACGGCAATACTCACACGCTGCATTGTGTGGTATGTCACAGGAAGCTCGTTCCAAGTTTTAAGAATCAGCTGGTCTTCAGGTTGAAGATTTTTAATTTCTGTCCACTTGTGTTCCCTCGCCAGCTCTGCTCGCTGTCGCGCAAGACTTTCCAACTCTCCATTAAGTGACTTGAACTTACTCATCCACATGTCTGATGCCTTCAGGTCAGCAACTTCCAGCTCAAAGTCTCCGATAGAGACCCCGGGGATGCATGTCAGGTCGATTTTGTCCACTGCACACTCATGTGGATGAGTGATGAACTTGAAAAGACCAGTGCGCGCGCGAAATTCTCCAAAACGTGCTTTGAATGACTGCAGGAGATTGAACGTAAAGCCAGCTAGCTGCTGGAGATCCAGATGTTGAGTGGAGTCACTTGCTAAGCATGATCTCTAAATTGTTGCAGTCTTTCAAAGTGCAGAAGACGACCTGTTTCAATGTCCCTGAGAAAGACTTCCAGCTTGCTTTCAAATGCAAACACTGCTTGTTGAAGGGATGAGATTGTATTTCCAATACCTTGCATTTTCACATTGAGCTGGTTCAGATGGCCAGTTATGTCCACGAGATAGTGAAACTGCAGGAGCCAGTCAGTGTTGTCTAGCTCAGGATGCTTGACGCCTTTCATTTCAAGAAAAGTCCGGATTTCACTCAGGCAAGCTGCAAAACGGCTGAGCACCTTCCCCCTTGACAACCAACGCACGTTGCTGTGTAAAAGCAGACCGGGATAATGATTCCCAACTTCTTCTAACAGAGCTTTAAACTGGCGATCATTTAAAGCTCGGGCAACAATAAAGTTGACCAATCGAATGACCAGAGACATCACCTCGCCAAGCTCCTGGCCACACGTCTGAGCACAAAGCGCCTCCTGGTGCAGGATGCAATGAAAACTTAGGATGGCTCTCTTTTCATGTTCACGGAGAAGCGCTACAAATCCTTTGTTCTTCCCCAACATACAGGGTGCACCATCAGTACAGACAGAAATAAGTTTATCCATCGGTAGTTTTTTTTCTTTAGCAAACTCCATGAAAGACATGAATAAATCCTCTCCTCTTGTTGTCCCTTTCATTGGCAAAACAGCCAAGCTTTCCTCACGCAGTGTGTCACCTGCAGCATACCTGGCAATGATACTGCACTGAGATAGATGGCTAACGTCTGTTGACTCATCTAACGCGAGAGAAAAGTATGTCCCGGCGTTTATGTCCTTAATTTGTGTTTCCTCGACTTGATTTGCCATCATGATGCTACGATCGTGCACAGTTCTTGCTGACAGGGGCATGTCTTTTATTCGTTTGATTATCTTGTCTTTATTTGGGAAGTCATCAAACAGTTCATTGGCCACATCAAGCATGAATGTTTTGGCATACTCGCCATCTGTGAATGACTTTCCATTCCTTACTATTGCCAAAGCCCCCGCAAAGCTAGCGGAATTCCTGTCACCTTGCTGGTCCACACACGTAGTTGCTGCTGACTCGTCTGCACTCTCCGCTGTAGCTCCTCGCATGCCCTTTTCCTGCTGTCCCCCGCTGGATATTTCGATGCAAATGAAGCATGGTGCGTATCGAAGTGCCGCTTTATATTTGACCGTTTCATCGATGCAATTTTATCATTGCATATTAGACATACCGCAGATCCTGCTCTCTCCACAAATGCAAATTCCTCTGTCCACGCAGCCTGGAATGCACGGTAATCATCGTCTTTTTTTCTTTTCGCCATCTTTTCCGTTACAAGGGTTGAAGCGGATAAACTAGTTGGCTATCTGATAAAATTGATTTCTTCACCTTTACAATGACCCGGACATGCTCGCGAGCCATTGGTTCCCGACCCGACCCACGGGTGACCCGTGACCCGTGAAATGTATCTTCAAAACTAATTTCTGTTTACTTTAAAATGACACAGTATTATTAAGAAATATCACAAGTATTTTAAAATCAGTTCCAAACTGATTTTTTTGAAAAAAAAATAATTTTCAACTCAAAATTGTCTGGGAGCCATATGCCGTCACCGGAAGAGCCATATATGGCTCGCGAGCCATAGGTTCCCGACCGCTGCTCTAGGTCCTTGCATCTATATGTCATGTTATAAAGTGTTGAATTATATTTTAAAGAAACTAGTGATTCATTCATTTTGATCCACTGGTAAGCGAGAGGTGTGTGTGTGTGTTTGTGTGTGTGTGTGTGTGTGTGTGTGTGTGTGTGTGTGTGTGTGTGTGTGTGTACCATGTGGGGGGGGACTACATTAAGCATTAAACGAAAGCGCCTTATGGTTACATACATACACAATTTCTTAATTATTATGAGTGGCCCCCGTAGCAATTGAAAGCCTTAACCTCAGCAGTGTTAGTTCCTGTTGAACTACACTGAATGCATCCAACACACACACACACACACACATACACACACACACACACACAGCACAGCACAGCACAGCACAGCACAGCACAGCACAGCACAGCTTGGGTTCCAGCTGGGTAAAGCTGACTGTATCAGGCGCTCTCTTTCTGTGTAAAGCCTGATTAATACATGTTACAGCTGACCCCTTTAATCTTATTACACAATCTGCCCATAGATAGAGGCAACAACTAGACCAGCGCATTACGCATTAACACCCACTTCACTCACACACATACGCAGGCATACCGAGGCACGCACTTCTAAAAAAAGACGCATTTTCCAACTTGACATCATGCACACACGTGCACGCTCTTACATTGTCTTTAGATTTTGGGTGGGGCGGGGGGGATATACCGATAACCTGTCTTGGTTTTCATTGGTTCTTGACTTTGGTTCAATAACTTGCTCCAAGCAATGGCCATGATGCGGTGGCTCTGCTCTTTTTCATGGTCTCTTTTCTCTTTCTGTTGGTCTGTCAGTCCAGCATGGCCTCGCCGGCGAGCCTTGCTGCTGAAGTCTTTCTTGCACACCGGCGCTTCTCCGGTTGTTTCTCCGTCATTTACCAACGCCGCTGTCCCTCTCAGGACGAGTCTGGCAACGTGTTGCACATTTGTTCTTTGCAGTGTATGGCCCACATTGCGGTCGTTTCTTACCGGGGTCAGCGTACGATCACAGAAGAGACAGGAATGAATAAAAAGAGAGTGACAGAGATTGAGAAAGAGAATGAATAGGAGGTGAGAAAGAAAGAAAGAAAGAAAGAAAGAAAGAGCAGAGTATGGAAAAACGGGAACTTTCTGTGGAAACGACAGCAGGCAGCAGGCCACAGCTCTCAACGTTTTACTGTATCCGCTCAGTTCTCTTGGCAACATATGGCCTCTTACCCCGACTGGCTCGGGGCATGGTCCCTGCCCAGGGCTTAGGTAACATCTGCCCACTGGTTTAGGTTCTGACCCTATATCACCTTTATATTTCTGCTAGTGTATCTGAATGGTCTACTACTAGTACTTTCGGCCGCTCCTGTTAGGGGTCGCCACAGCGGATCATCTGTTTCCATCTCTTCCTGCCCTCTGCATCCTCCTCTGTCACACCAGCCACCTGCATGTGTGACGGAGGTGTTTCAGCTGTCTGCTACCGGTGTAGACAAGAGGACACCTGAGCTACTGCAATACAACTCGTAGCTGTTTGATATTTTATATAGACACCGTAGCTAGTGCATAACTCAACAGAGGAGAAAAGGAGGAGAGAGAGAGTGAGAACAAGAGAGAGAGTCACAGACAGAGAGGGAGGGTGAGAGCAAGAGAGAGCAAGAGTGGGAGAGACAGAGAGGCAGTGAGAGTGGGAGAGACAGAGAGTGAGAGATAGTGAGAGAGACAGAGAGAGAGGGAGAGTGGGAGAGAGAGACAGAGAGAGAGGGAGAGAGGGAGTGAGAGAGAGAGAGGGAGAGTGGGAGAGACAGAAAGAGGGTGAGAGAGAGTGAGAGAGAGACAGAGGGTGAGAGACAGAGAGAGAGGGTGAGAGAGACAGATTGAGAGAGTGAGAGAGAGAGAAAGAGAGAGAGAGAGAGAGAGAGAGAGAGAGAGAGAGAGAGAGAGAGAGAGAGAGAGAGAGAGAGAGAGAGAGAGAGAGAGAGAGAGAGAGAGAGAGAGAGAGAGAGAGGGCACCACTAAGGAATAGCAACACAATTCTACCAAAAGCTTTTAATCTAACAGGGCAGGGAGACCACTTAAATTCCCATTAGAATTTAAAGCCTAGAAAACCAGCAGTGATTACCCCAGGTGTGCGTCTGGGTGTTTATGTGTCTGTGAATGAGCAGTCGTGTCTGTCTTTGGAGGTGTTGTGGTTGTATTTATGGATGCTTTTTTTTTTTTTGCATCCTGCATGTTACATCCATGACTTGATGGATGACACTGGCCATTATTTTCGCTTTAGCCGTACATATGTAGGTAGAAAGGTAATATTGATTTGTCCTCCCAGAACCTTCTCCTCGTTACTCGTGTCCTTAATTTAACCTTGCAGAAATTGCTGACCAGACTAGGGGGCAGTGATCCATGTGTCAGTAGTTAGCAGTAAACAGATTTATTCATTTATTTTTCCTCCAAAACTCAGTTATTAGTAAGTAGAAGTGTAGTGCGTATGTAGTGTATGTAGTGTTAAGTCTCTGGTGGTACCGTGTTAACGTTTAAGAAAAGGTGAGGATATAATTAGAAGCTTTGTTTCCCTGGTGGTGGCGCTGATCATTTCATTTGCCTGGTAGATTAACTAACCATTATGCAGCTGTGTGAGTCAGAGCCAATGACATGCTGCCGTACGTCTCTCTTTCCTGTCTTGATGGACGGATGGGTAGATTTTCTAATAAGTCTCTACCCCACTATTTGGCACGGTTGCTCCTCAATTACTCAATAATTCACCTTGGCCTGACTTGATTGGCCATTAGATTACAAAGGAGACAGGGCGGTGTTACGCACACAAATACATGCATGAGCACACACAGGCGCGCACACACACTATGATGTCACATGTGGAGAGTTCAAACTGGTGGCTCGCACCACACCCTATCATGTCGCTCTTCACTGCTGTCACTATTGCCATTAGTTTAAACAAGCTGTAAGGGGCGTCCAGGTAGCGTAGCAGTCTATTCTGTTGCCTACCAACACGGGGATCGGCGGTCGCAATCCCCGTGTTGCCTCCAGCTTGGTCAGGCGTCCCTACAGACACAACTGGCCGTGTCTACAGGTGGGTATGTGTCCTGGTCGCTGCACTAGCACCTCCTCTGGTTGGCTGAGGCACCTGTTCGGGGGGGGACTGGGGGGAATAGTGTGATCCTCCCACGCGCTACGTCCCCCTGGCAAAACTCCTCACTGTCAGGTGAAAAGAAGCAGCTGGCGACTCCACATGTATTGGAGGGGGTATGTGGTAGTCTGCATCCCTCCCCGGATCGGCAGAAGGGGTGGAGCAGCGACCGGGACGGCTCGGAAGAGTGGGGTAATTGGCCGAATAGAACTGGGGAGAAAAAAAGGGGGGGAGGAAGCCATAATGACCCAAGGTCATGTATAATAATCGAGATTTCCAGATGTCATAACTACACATCATCTTTTTCTGAGATGCAACAAAACAAAATTAACATAAAACGGGTAATTTGCTGCACCACTGGACGTGTCGCAAAACTGATTTGCCTGATTTTGTCGGCCTGTTCTGAAGCCTGTTACGGCGCCATGCAGCAAAACGCTAACTAGCTCGGGTGAGTTCACTGAGATTGGGGCTTTTTTTCTTTTCTGCGATCATGTGCTTCGGTGTAAAATCTGCTTCAGCAGCATTTTGCAAAATGAGGGAATTGAAATGTAACAAAGTGCCGTGTCATGTGCAGATGCAGACTCGCTTGACTCCGTCTGCTGTCGGCCAACTTTTGGAAAAACTTTGATTGGATTTGCTTTGGATTTTTCCCACGGCCTGTTTTCAGCATTCTTAGTCATCAGACGGCTGCCTGTTGTCTCCGCGCTCACAGTTACTTTTTATATACATGTGTGTGTTACATTGTTTCATCTCTGATAAATGTTACAAACTGTTACAATGCACTGCCTGGGGAATGGCGGGGGGGGCTTGAAAACGGGTCGGGGGGAGGAAGGGAACGAAGGAAGAGGTTTTGTGCCTCTTAGCTTTTTCCACATAGCTAAGCAATCCTCCTCGTCCATTTATTCCCTCAGTTCACTTCTAATCTACCATCTAGTAGATCACAAGCTGATCACACTCTGCTCACACCCGCCGAGACCTGTGATGCGCTCACTCACACACACACACACACACACACACACACACACACACACACACACACAGGTTGAGACATTAACACAAACACCTCTTTTTCTCCGCCATACTGATGTCGTGTAAACACACTAACACATGCAAACCGGCATTCAATATGCACACACACAGACACACACAGTGCATCTTTGTGTGTGTGTGTGTGTGTGTGTGTGTGTGTGTGTGTGTGTGTGTGTGTGTGTGTGAACATATGCAGGTCGTTTTTTTTGGGGGGGGGGTTGTGCAGGGGCGGGGGTATTTGGTGATGGAGGAGTAAACACGGGGCCCACGTTTCATTTTGGTCTTCTTCTCATATGCTTAATTATAGACGTCCTTTCACCCTCTTTGCAAGTCTCCCTGGAGTTTAACTCGTTGCACTCTCATGTACCTGAAAATCTGGTTAAAGCCTTTCAAACCCACCTTACTTATGTGATGGAAGAGTATGTTCAAGTTGGTAACACTTTCTATGTTCCTTGCATCTATAACGCCCTATAAGCATCTATAACGCCCTGTAAGTATAGCTATAACTCATTGTAAGATTCATTATAACCATGTTTTTTCCATTTATTCCCTCACAACACCTCATAACCAGCTTTATATACATTATGTCAATTTAAAACAGATTTGTGCATCATAAATATGTCATCATTAGCCTGTTTATCTGTCAAATGTCATAATGCATCATAGCCAACTAGTTTTGCTGAAGTTTTGTAGAGATGCATAATGAGACTTCAGTGCTATTTCAGTCTTCAGTCATAGCCGTTAGTCATTGTAATCCAAATTATAGGAAAGTATGGACGTTATAGATACAATAGATGCTTATAGGGCATTATACACTCACTGGCCACTTTATTAGGTACACCTTGCTAGTACCGGGTTGGACCCCCTTTTGCCTTCAGAACTGCCTTAATCCTTCGTGGCATAGATTCAACAAGGTACTGGAAACATTCCTCAGAGAGTTTGGTCCATATTGACATGATGGCATCACGCAGTTGCTGCAGATTTGTCGGCTGCATTTCCATGATGCGAATCTCCCGGTCCACCACATCCCAAATGTGCTCTATTGGATTGAGATCTGGTGACTGTGGAAGCCATTTGAGTACAGTGAACTCATTGTCATGTTCAAGAAACCAGTCTGAGATGATTCGAGCTTTATGACATGGCGCGTTATCCTGCTGGAAGTAGCCATCAGAAGATGAGAACACTGTGATCATAAAGGGATGGACATGGTCAGCAACAATACTCAGGTAGGCTGTGGTGTTGACACGATGCTCAATTGGTACTAAGGGACCCAAAGTGTGCCAAGAAAATGTCCCCCACACCATTACACCACCACCACCAGCCTGAACCGTTGATACAAGGCAGGATGGATCCATGCTTTCATGTTGTTGACGCCAAATTCTGACCCTACCATCCGAATGTCGCAGCAGAAATTGAGACTCATCAGACCAGGCAACGTTTTTCCAATCTTCTATTGGCCAATTTTGGTGAGCCTGTGCGAATTGTAGCCTCAGTTTCCTGTTTTTAGCTGACAGGAGTGGCACCCGGTGTGGTATTCTGCTGCTGTAGCCCATCTGCCTCAAAGTTCGACGTGTTGTGCATTCAGAGATGCTCTTCTGCATACCTCGGTTGTAATGAGTGGTTATTTGAGTTACTGTTGCCTTTCTGTCAGCTCGAACCAGTCTGGCCATTCTCCTCTGACCTCTGGCATCAACAAGGCATTTTCGCCCACAGAACTGCCGCTCACTGGATATTTTCTCTTTTTCGGACCATTCTCTGTAAACCCTAGAGATGGTTGTGCGTGAAAATCCCAGTAGATCAGCAGTTTCTGAAATACTCAGACCAGCCCGTCTGGCACCAACAACCATGCCACATTCAAAGTCACTTAAATCACCTTTCTTCCCCATTCTGATGCTCGGTTTGAACGGCAGCAGATCGTCTTGACCATGTCTACATGCCTAAATGCATTGAGTTGCTGCCATGTGACTGGCTGATTAGAAATTTGCGTTAACGAGCAGTTGGACAGGTGTGCCTAATAAAGTGGCCGGTGAGTGTAGATGCTTATAGGGCATTATAGATGCAAGCTTCATAGAAAGTGTTACTGAAAACAGACATCTTCTTTGTGAAAAATAAAAATATGTCTTTGAGCCCTCACCCTGAGCCCTCCTCCCAATTGTTTCAAGAACAGAGCCGAAGGCAGGTGGCTGTGCAGACACGCAAACACCCCATCACCTGACACACACCCACACTCTTGCTCACTCACTCATTTACACGCACGCACGCACACACACACACACACACACACACACACACACACACACACACACACACACACACACACACACACAAACAAACACACGGGTCAGCACAGCCTCTTCTCTGACCTTCACCTTGTCACTCAAACCTGGGGCGCTATCGTGTCTCAGAATAGCGATGCTGTTTGGGGGACCAGTTCACCTCTTCTGTCAAAGCGGGTCGTGTTTTCGGCGTTGCCGCTACCAGTTGTTGCTGATCCGTGTGCACGGCTCCGAGTTCGTTCCCTGCGCTCTCCAGAAAACGTCGTTCCTGTAGGCACTGCTTACGCCGCCATCTGTGCTGATAGGTCACGTCCTGTTTAAGTGCTGAAGTGCTTTATTGTAAAGTCATGGGAAATCATGTGAGCGTAACAGGGCGGGTAAACCAGAAGACCTGAGTTCAAACCCCCATGTCGGCAAACATCTCCCCCTGGCTGAAGTGCTCTTGAGCAAGGCTCTGACTCCCAGCTGTGTGTCTGGATTCGTTATCCAGAAGTTCCCCCTTGGAAGGAGGAAAGGGAGGTTGCTAACTCAAATCAACCAGGCCCAAGTAGTACACTACACTGAAAACTGTTGGTGCTGCATTTTTTTTTTGACATAACGAGAGAAAAAAAGTGAAGTGGTATAAAGGGATTTCTTTTTGATGTAAAAACTATGAACAGGTCTTCCTGTGACAGATCTGTGCCAGCTGCTGTTTTTCTTTACTTTATTTAAACAAGGTCTGTGAGGTTTGGTGTTGACCCTGCATCGCTTAATATGTTGAACTTGCAGTGAGTTATGATGATGAAGAGGGTGCTGCTGGCACCGACTGATGAAGAGGCTGCTGCTGGCACTGACTGGCTGAGTGCTGAGTACTGCTGTTAGAGGAGCTCTAGCTCCGGTGGATTAGCGACTGATGCATATGTCGAGGTTTAGTGGGCAGTAAAGTTATCACCTTTCATTACATTTTATATAAAATCTTTATTTTAATAGGAGTATAAACTAATTTCTTCTATTAAATCTGAATTTAATCTAACTAGAGGGGTCCTGTGCCTCTCTTATGGCTGTAAATTTCCTCCTAGCCATCAAATGGTAATATGTACTGAGGCAGCAAACTGCTGAGCAGGTTTTGAGTGGCTAACTCCAATGTGATGTAAAATGTTTTCCTGGGAATTAAAGGAACCGTTGTATCGCAGATGTCACACTTTTTGCCGCTAGCTTGTCGTTCCACTCCTGAGTGCCGGCTCAACTGTGCCCTGCTTGTTTTAGAGCCCTGTGATGGCTTGGCGGCCCGTCCAGGGTGTCTCCCCGCCTGCCGTCCAGTGACTGCTGGGATAGGCTCCAGCATCCCCGCGACCCTGAGAGCAGGATAAGCGGTTCGGATAACGGGATGGATGGATAAATTGGAATTCCAAGACGTGGTCGTGTACCACAGATCTTGCTAGAATATTGCTTACTCGATGCTGGATAGATTACATACATTATAGGGGGTCTTCTACAATGACACAGACCCCAACACGTATGGACAAACATGCACATGTGCACGTAGCCAACCACGCACACACACACACAAGCTTGGTTTACTTCGTTTATTTAAAAAGTGGATGCACATTACTGCCTGACTTGTGAAATAAGGTGTCTCTGCTAGCTTCGCTGGGTCTCGGCGCTGAAACGTGCATGCCCTCGCTCACACTCCCGTGTCTGCTTTCCCTCTTTCACACCACAAGCTCAGCAGCACCAACTCTCCACTTGGCAGTGTCACGGCATACCTTCAGCAACCGCAGGACCATCTTGTTTACCTCACACGCCTCTTTTCTCCTCTTCCCTCACTTTTCCTCCCCTCCGGCAAATCCTTCATTTCCGCCGCGGGGTGTTGGAATCCCTCTCATCTCGGGCGGCAACAGTCAGGTTGGCTCGGTCTGACGTGTTTCATTTAGTGTGGTGTGAGCTTAGGGTGTCATGGAAGTACAGTAACTGTGTGTGTGTGTGTGTGTGTGTGTGTCTGTGTGTGTCTGTGTGTGTGTCTGTGTGTGTGTGTGAGTGAGTGAGTGAGTGAGTGAGTGAGTGAGTGAGTGAGTGAGTGAGTGAGTGAGTGAGTGAGTGAGTGAGTGAGTGAGAGAGGTCAATATGTGCCTGTGTGGTGGGTGACCCCAAACTTTTGTCACCACAGCAGGCCATGTGTGAGTGTGACAAACACTGGGCCCGTCCCTTTTGCCTTTCATGGTCAATATGTTTGTACACCTGCCACCCTGGAAATCACACCCCAAGTCTCACACACACACACACGCACACACACAGAGGCTGCGAAGGCTGCCGGGGTCACTGTCTTGTTGTCCACTCAGATGAACTGCAGTTCTGCTTCTGCATAACCAGCTTACGAACCCTCCAGCTTACGAACCCTCCATCCCATCTTCCCCTCCAGCAAGCCAGCCTCGTCAACTGAACACGATAAAAACGCAACTGTCAGCTACCCGGTCGCACTACCCGGTCGCACAAGGTTAGATGGAGGTTTTTTTTTGTGTCAATAAATTGGTCTCAGACCAGCATTTACATGGTATTTTTTGTGCTTTTTGCCATCACCATGGATTTCTTTCTCCCAGGACTTAAAACGTCACTTAATTATTTACCAGCTAACGAGTCACCAAGCTTAAGCCTTGAGTGGTGTTTCATTAAAAGGTACAATATGTACATTTAAATAGTTAAATAGCACTCCCACAACAATTGTATAAATATGCTAATCAGGGTATCGCTTCCCTCCCAAAAAACAGATGCAGATGTTTCAGTTGACGAGCTTAGGTATTGTAGCTTCAGGTGCAAAACATGGATCACAGCCCCTCTCGCCAGCCTCGGCCGCGGGTGGCGAGGCTTGTAGCTTCAGATACATGGAAAGTGTTTTTTTCTGCTGTCACAGGAACAGCAAAAAATAATGTTGCTGTGTTGTTTGCCCTTCCAAGCCTCTCTGTGCCCTGCTGCGATATTAACTGTCTGTCTCAGCTGCTGGTTTTTATGTGCCGGGTAAAAACAACTGTAGATTAACAACTGCCAAAGAAGCACCCTCGAATATTGGTTTCTAAAGCGGGCGGGAACTCTGGTCCGACCCCTTTAATTTAGAATTGGCATTTAAAATGAGTCCCAGGGCTGCTGTGGGATTGGCTGGTGGCCAGTATGTCCTCTTCATGCTAGTGTCTCCCCCCCGCCGCCGCCCCCTCGCTGCAGTGAAGCTGCTTCTTAGCTTAAGACTTACTATGTACTGCAAACTGCATGCATGATTGTGGCGACAGCATTATTCATTCACAAGGACAGTTGTTATCATGTTTGTTGCTAATCGCAGGATTTGATCATGCAATGCTCTGGTCACAACATAATAACTAGCCAACGTGAAGGGGTGATCAAGGCCGGACTCAGGTAGACAAGTAATCCTTAAAGTTTACCGTGATCAAATTCCAGCAAACTTGAGTTGTTTCCTGGTTGTGAGTCTCTTTATCTTGCACAGTCTGTGTTATAAATGGTTTAGACAGGGCATTTGGATAGCGTAGCGGTCTATTCCGTTGCCTACCAGCTCAGGGATCGCCAGTTCAAATCCCCATGTTGCCTCCGGCTTGATCGGATATCCCTACAGACGCAATTGACCGTGTGGGAAGCCGGATGTGGGGTACATGTCCTGTTCGCTGCACTAGCGCCTCCTCTGGTCAGTCGGGGGCACCTGTGCGGGGGGACTGGGGGGGGGAATAGTGTGATCCTCCCACATGCTACATCCCCCTGGCGAAACTCCTTGCTGTCAGGTGAAAAGAAGCGCCTGTCGACTCCACGTGTATCGGAGGAGACGTGTGGTAGTCTGCAGCCCTCCGCAGATCAGCAGAGGGGGGGTGGAGCGGCAACCGGGTCAGCTCGGAAGAGCAGGGTGATTGGCTGGATACAGTTGGGGAGAAAAATCCAATAAATGAATAAATGGTTTAGACATGCGCTTGCACTGTCTTCACTGGCGTTGTCTTTCGGTCTTGTGCTCGCTGTGTTGCATATTTGAATAAAGTAATGTGATACTTGTGTCGGAAGAGGTTAAACGTCTCTGTTGTTCTGCAAGCATTAATATAATGAAGCCGCAGTGAAAGCCCGCGTTGTTTCTTGCTGTTTGACCCCATAAGATCTAATATCTGGTCTAGAGAAAGCCCCGGAGGCAGGGTTTTGCTTAATGTTTGCATGTTAAGTTTATAGTCATTAAAATATGCAAATGATTAGCCGATCTCAGATAAATAGAAAGTAAATTACTTAGACAGGGTCGTGAGCTTGAACTCTGAGGGGGAGACAGGACACACCCGCGTTGTGTGTGTAAAACTTTTGTTTTGTTCTCATTTTTTTTGGTGGCATTTCCTCGGTTTTGCAGAGCGTGCGGTACTCCCTCACACCTGCCCCGCCTCCTCGCTTTAAATTATAAGCGATGTGACTGGTAACCCAAGTGAAAACCGCCAAACGGGTTGAATTTACAACACCAATTTTTTTCACACGTTCAGAAATAAAATTCACACCATTAAGAGACAACTCTCACCACAGCAGCGTAATGAGACGGGGAATGTTGTACCCTTGGCGCACATCATTCATATAGAAGCACAATGAGGAGGTTTTCACACCTCTGGTTGCAGTTGCTAGATGGCGACTGTTGTGCGTTTCACATTGCTCGCTAGTCTTGTAATGACGGCTTCGCACGATTAAAGCAACAGAGAGAAAGAGACAGCGGGACAGATAACCAGGCAGATTAAGATACAGACAGATGGACAGACAGACACACACACTGCTGCCGAAGTAGTGACGGAAAAGAGACTCTCTCTTACGACTGGCACCGCGCCACTTACCCCAGATCCTCACTTTTCCTTCTACGTGCCGCCCTTAAAGGGATGACACACCTAGTTTCCGCTGCCTTCTCTAATCCTCCCATGCCAGGGTCGAAGCATGAGGGGGCCTTCACAGCGATCCAGTTCTAACCAGGTCACTTCTGACTGCAGCTAGTCATGAGAGGGTGGCATGCTCATCTGCTAAGCCAGGCTTCACTCTGAGAATGCATTAGATAAATGTGAACATGTCCACAGCAACACTTGCGGTTAATATTTCAGTAGATACCTACTGTAGTCAAGGACTAGTATAAGTTTTGAGTACGGAAGTAGTAGCTACGTATTTGGTTGCAAACCCTGTTCTGTAGCATAACTCACATATGCTGCCAGGCGCTGTATGTGAAGTTTACCCTGAGGATGACAATGGCGTGAGACCTGTTTATTAATAGCAGAGAGAGAGAGAGAGAGAGAGAGAGAGGAGAGAGAGAGAGAGAGAGAGAGAGAGAGAGAGATGAGAGAGAGAGAGAGAGAGAGACAAACTGATGAAGAGTTAAAAAGAGGATAAGTAGGCTAAAGCAGAGAGGGAGAAAGATGAACAGAGAAAGAAAGGGGGAGAGGTGGTTATACATTAGCTGAGGTGAGGTAGAGGGAGAAAGGGGTCTGACTGACATATTTCAAGCCAGATAGGGTTTGTCTGTCACACTCTTATCATATCCACCCTACCGCCATGCTGCTGTGTCTGTGAATGCTCGATCATCATTGGGAGTTATGGTAAAACAAGGCAAGCACTGTAAGGGACGTAGACAAAAGAGGGTGCCCTACACACACACACACACACACACACACACACACACACAACACACACAACACACATACTTGCAAATCTATACTTGTGGGGCCCCTTCATTGACTACATTCATTTCCTAGCCCTTAAACCTAACCTTAACCAAGCAAACGACACGCCTAACCCTAACCGTTACCCTAACCCTAACCCTAATTCTAACCTGAATCCTAAAACCAAGTCCTAACCCTAAAATAGACCCTTTTACTTGTGGGGCCCCATAAAATGGCCCCACAAGGTAGGTGGTTTCTGGTTTAACTATCCTAATGGGGACCAAATGTCCCCATTAGGATAGTTTAAACATGGTCAACACACACACACACACACACACACACACACACACTCAGAGCTGTTTAAGCTAAAACCACTCCCCTAGGTTTATATTGTGTTTTGTGTTATGGTACCTGTGCAGTATTTTGGTCTTACTTGTGTATTTTACTTGGATATTACTTATTCATTTTGCATATGTTTAATTTTTTTGTCCCTATAATGTGACTAGCGGAGTAGAGCGATAGGCCTATAATGTGACTAGCGGAGTAGAGCGATAGGCTAAAACTCAAGAGAGACATTAAGATCGAAACGGCCTACGCCACGTAACCAAGGGGTTAAAATGGAGATAGCCCGTGTCAGGTAGTGAGGAAACGGTTAAACACAGTTTGTCTGTTCCTCAGCGCAGGCCTGCTATACTGGCCGACGGGCTATCTAGCTGGCTGCCTGCGTGCCTGGCTCCCTGCCTGCCCGTCTGACTGGCTGTCTGACTGTGCTCTTGCATGAGTAATGCTGAGCCATGGTGCCCCGCTGCCTTGACAACCAGCATAGAAAAGAGGAGGGGGGTGCAAAGGGATGGGGGAGCTCTGTGTGGGCAGAGAGCAAATATAGAAGAGAGAAAGGAGGAGAGGCGGGGATAGGCAGGAGGGATTGTGCGGTGGGGGATCTGATCAAATAGACGCTCTGAAACAATTAAAATGTAGGGCAGGGAAACGGAGAACTCTACAGATGGAGGCAAGGAGGGGTTCAGAGAAAAGAGAAAAGGGCAAGAAACTGAGAGAGAGAAAGAGATAGAGAGTTGGGCAGAGAAATGGAGAGCGGATATACACAGAAAAATGGAGAAGGGACAGTGGTAGAGACGCGCTTGGCAGAATGAGCATGAGTAAGTAAAAAGAGAGAGCAGGACGGCTCAGCAATTCTGGGTGCCGACAGCAGCAGCAGCGGTAACCTGTTTCAGTGTCACCAGAGAGTTGCATCATGGGATCAGGGCCGCAGGGTGCTCACATTGCAAGATGATATCATCCGTTACCAACTCAGCCCTTGTCTGCTCTGTTCCATCTGCCTTCCAGCCAAGAGCGAGAGAGAGAATGATAGACAAAGAGAGATATGTCTGCTGTTTCTGTCTGCGATCTTCTTTCCATCTGTCTTGATTTGACTGTTTTCTATCTGTCAGGCTGTATGCTGCCCCCTCCGTATGTCCATACGTCTACCTGTCCATCTATTTGTGTCAGCCTGTCTCTAAATGACTGTCTGCCCAGCCATCTCAGAAAGTTTTGGAAAGACAGGCTGATACAGTAACATAGGAAGAGAGGATAAGGTTTTCATTAGTGAAGGACTGGTCTGTGCCAGTATGATCAAGATCACCATCTTGCAATTTGAAGGAGAGATGCAAAGAAAGGAGAGTGAGGAGGGGCAGAGAAATTTGGGCTGGATACTGTGCGCGTGTGTGTGTGTGTGCGTGCGTGCGTGCGTGCCGGTTTTTTGTTACCTTTTGGAGACCTTCTCCAGTTTAAACACTAACCTTTGCCTGCTCTCAGTCTTCATCCGTGCTTGGCACTGTAGCTGGCTGATGTACCCAGAGAGAGAGAGAGAGAGAGAGAGAGAGAGAGAGAGAGAGAGAGAGAGAGGAGAGAGAGAGAGAGAGAGAGAGAGAGAGAGAGAGAGAGAGAGAGAGAGAGAGAGAGAGAGAGAGGAGAGAGAGAGAGAGAGAGAGAGAGAGAGAGAGAGAGAGAGAGAGAGAGAGAGAGAGAGAGAGAGAGAGAGAGAGAGAGAGAGAGAGAGAGAGAGAGAGAGATAGGAAGGGTGGAGGGATTGCAGAGCAGAAGGGACGGTGGGTCCTGGTGGGGAGGGGGGCAAAGGTGAAGGAAGGTATCATTCTGCTCTGCTGCGTCATTAACATTGCTGCTGTTCTTCAGGGAGGCAGTGTTTTCCTGCACCGTGCATCCACTGTCTGCAGCCTTTGTTATCACTGTAAGAACGAAAACCCATTTCACCGCATCAGTTCGCATCCTTAGAGATTTTTTTTTAATGCTAGAAATTGTGTTGCAAACTAATTTAATCTCATTAGCGCTGTGAAATGTACCATATAGCTCAACACTTAAAATCAGTTGCTAAATATCCGTGACAGTAGATTGTAAGCACACGGGCACTGGCTTCTCAGCAGGCTTTTGTCAATAATTAATAGAAATCCTTTCAGCTGCTCCGAGCGTTTTCCTCTGCTGGCCTGCAGTGTAAGCCAGGTGGGCTTACTTGTTTTATAGGGATTGATTGGGTCAGGCGAGGTAAAACATTACCGGGGTAGGAAGTGAAGTTGTGAATAATAATCAGTACATTTGGTCACTGCTCTTAAGGGTAGACGGATCAAAGGGGAGAAGGGAGGAGGACGCAGGAGAGCGAAGGGAAGGAAGGAGTCCGACTGGAGCTCCTCATTGAATTAGCCGAGCTGGAAAGTTTGAGACAGCGAAGCTAATTGGTTTGCTCGAGTTGGGGCACACATGACTCCCAGCTGGCACACGGCTCACTAAGAGCAAAGCAGCCAGTGTGTCCAATCTGATGTGCAGCATCCAACAGAAGCTGCAGCGCATCAAAGGGCCAAATAAAATGCTAAACACTTCCATAATGGTTACTACAGTGTGATGTCTGGTTGAGGTAAGCTTAAGCGTGGTTTTTAACCCAGAGGAGTTCATGCGCTCCAAACAATTTGTACTTTGTCAGCCTGGGATCCAAATGGTAATTCTGTTCACTCACCCCAACACAAGGGCCGTTGCATGTTGCTTGAATTACTGACATGGCACTTTTTAAAGGAACATGTCCAAAACTGCGGTACACGTAATAATGGCACAACTGTTACAGATATAATTTAGAATAATAAAGAAAAACGACCCACTGAAATTATTGGCATGGAGCCACAATATTGTGCGCTTACTGCCAGTTGCTCTCTTGAGTACCAAGAATGAGAATCACAGAAAGTTGAATCAGTTCATCCTGACAGATTTATTGAGAGAAACGCGTCATCGCTCATCTAAGTGACCTCTTCAGTCTCGATTGACTGCAGGTATCCCCACCCTTATAAACGATACAGTGGCACAACGACCGAAAACAACAATCCGTTTCATATGCAAATATGGGCGTGACCATTAAAGTTACCAAGGCCATGTGTACTATTCACAGAGGATTTGGGAATGTTTGCAATCGCAATATTGTAAGATGGTGACAGATGCACTCTTTGGCCCACCCCCTCGGTTCAAGGGTGATCATTCCCCCTTAACATAGATAGCCTTTTTGACTCCCCGTTCAAACCAGTGTTCCTCCCTATTAAGGATGTGCACATCCTCATCCTTGAAAGAGTGGCCACTGGCCTGTAGATGGGTGTAGACTGCGGAGTCCTGGCCTGATGTGTTAGCTCTTCTGTGTTGTGCCATCCTGGTTTGGTTTCCCCGATGTACAAGTCTTGGCAATCCTCCTGGCACTTAACAGGGTACACAATATTGCTCTGTTTGTGCCAGGGAAACTGATCCTTGGGGTGGACCAATTTCTGGCACAGCGTGTTTTGGGGTTTGAAAGCAACTGAGATGCAGTGTTTGGAAATTACACATCTCAACTTTTCCGACACTCCCACCACATACAAAATCACCACTGGTTTACACTACAGCTGTTGTGCTGCTCCCTTCGATTGGCTGGTGCACTGTTTGGTGTCTTCCTGGCTTTGACAAACCCCAATCTCTACCCAGGAGACTCAAAAGCTTAGCCTCCAAGAACAACAGTCGGTCACTAACGGCTCCAACGACTCATGACCACTGAATAGAGTACTAACGAAGTCGAAACTAGCACCTCCAATGGACTGTCGTTGCCAAACATCGGAACACAAAAGAGCCATTGACATCAATAGCTCTGATAATGACTCCAAAGAGGCTAAATATCTGAGTTTCATCACCAGCCAGTCAGACTAGCTTGGTCTTGTCAGAAAGGCACGAACTGATGAAGCCTCTTGGATGAGAGGCGAAACGTCTTCACGGATATATAACCAAGTCCAGTTGCACTTAATTCAACTCTTTTGGATTACCGTTCTAGTTTGAATCCTCGCCTGACAAGTTAGCAGCCTTGCTAACTGTTAAGATACAGGCTACTGTCCCATCATAACATGGTAGCAGGCTTTGGAGCGTGGCCTCCAATATTTGAAAAAATGGTTCTTTTAGGTCAGGGATAGGCAACATGGTCCAGAAAGGTCCGGTGTGGGTGCAGGTCTTTATTCCAACCAAGGAGTTACACACCTGAGTCTACAATCAAGGTCCTTAGCAAAGGCTATTGGTTGACTAATAGAATAAGGTGTGTAACTGCTTGGTTGGAACAAAGACCTTCACCCACACCGGACCTTTCTGGACCACGTTGCCTATCTCTGTTTTAGGTATTAGTAAGAGAATTCTTATTTTCCATTTGAGGCCTGTATGTATTAAAAATAACACAAAATTAAGTTTTCATTGGCTATTGTATTGCCTGTGGTATTGATGACAATCAAGCCCTATGATGCAAAAAAAATTTAAATTAAAATTTCATAGTTTGAAGTGTAGAGGTGTTCTAATTTCATCGGTGGTGTGTGTATGCGGGTGTGTGGATGAGGGGTTTAAGAAACAGCTAATTTCTGTTTCAGTGGCCATATGTAAGTATAGCAGAAAAGATGGTCTCTCTGCGTGGCTCACTGCAGTGGCTTGGTCCCCCTGACACTGCAGTTGCATGCACCAGGAGACGTTCCCATATGGCGCACACACATGCAGACTCCACAGGAGCAACCTTATCCCCTCGTGAACACACTTTCACACCGATGAAAACATGAGTGCATTTACTCACCGTACACACACTCGCGCTCATGTGGTCAAGCACTGTTACACACTGAACAGCTGTGTACAATCTGTACATGGAGGCATCTTTTCACATGCACACAAATCTCAAGGTAATCCTTGGCCGATTTTGGTTTATGTAGGCACTTTATTATGTGTCGTATTTACACAGAAAGAGACAGCGAAAGAGAGGCAGACGATATATTGTTAAAAAAAGGCGATGAGTTCCTGTACCAGAGAAGGCATACCCTCCAAAAATGCTTATGCATAATATATACAAAAGTATCGCGCTGTATTATGCAATTGCTGTGTGTGTGTATATGTGTATATGTACAGTATATACCTATAGAAACAAAGTGTGTGTGCACAAAACATGGAAGAGTAGGCCAGTAACTGCGCTGCATCTGTACATACCAAAAAGTTGTGTCAGTGTGCTTTCTCAGTCCCCCACTCCACCAGTGACTCTGTTTAGCATGGAGCCTGTGCAGGGAGCAGCCTACTCATGTCTACAGTGAAGTTGTACTTTCCACTCTAGTTATTACAGTGGCAGACGAAATATGAAAGCGCTAAGGGCTACAGATAATAAGCACAGAAATAGACCAAGCAGTGAGTAGTGACACCCCCAACAGATACATACACACATATTACATATATTACAAAATTAAAATTACATATTACAAAATTACATTATATATATTAGCCGTTGTTTAAAACTCCATAATACTCTTCAAACGTAATGGTATCCCTTCAATATACTGTTTCCCTCGTTTTCTTTCCTACCTTGTCTTCTTCCCATCTACCATAGTTTACCATGGTCTGCCACTGCAGCCAAGCAGACATGAATCCCCCCACCCCTGCTTCATTCCTCCCTCAGTCTGTTGCTTATGTCTGTCCCATGACAGCACATGTGCAGTCTGCACATCGAATCAGCGTTCAACCACATGTGGTCGTGCCCCTTCAGATTTTTGATAAGTAATTTCCCTGGGGTATAAAGAAATTGGGCTTTTGTTGTTATTCATTTTACAGGTTTTTGTCAAGCGCGTTCTGGCAATAGCGTCCTAAACCATACCTTAAACCATGCCACCTTTCTCTTTCTTTCTTTCTTTATTTAATTTTTATTCTATTTCATTACTTTATTGATCCCCGTGGGGAAATTCCTCCTCTGCTTTTAACCCATCCTAGCTGTGTAGCTAGCAGCAGTGGGCAGCTGCCGTGCAGCGCCCGGGAACCAACTCCAGTTCGTCTTGCCCTGCCTCGGTCAGGGGCACGGACAGGAGTATTAACCCTAACATGCATGTCTTTTTGATGGTGGGGGAAACCGGAGCACCCAGAGAAAACCCATGCAGACACGGGGAGAACAGGCAAACTCCATACAGAAAGGACCTGGGATCATGATGCAGAAAAGGATCTCTATATGGATCTTTATATGGTTAAAATAAAGACAGAAAGCCTCACTGTTTACAACATAGCAAATTACATCAGGCTATTGGTAGATATGGTATAATATATTATACATATACACTGCTCAAAAAAATAAAGGGAACACATAAGCAATGCAATGTAGCTCCAAGTCAATCACACTTTTGAGATATCAACCTGTCCAGTTAGGAAGCAACACTGATTTGTGAATCAATTTCACCTGTTGGTAAATTGTCTAATTTCCACCAGGTGGAAATTAGACAATTTGCAAGACAACCCCTATAAAAGGAATGGATTTGCAGGTGGTGGCCACAGACCATTTGCCTGTCCTCATCTTTCCTGGCCGATCTTTGGTTAGTTTTTCATTTTGCTAGTGCCCTCACCACTAGAGGTGGCATGAGGCAGTATCTGCAACCTACAGAAGTTGCTCAGGTAGTGCAGCTCATCCAGGATGGCACATCAATGCGTGCTGTGGCAAGAAGATTTGATGTGTCTCCCAGCACAGTGTCCAGAGCATGGAGGAGGTACCAGGAGACAGGCCAGTACACCAGGAGACGTGGAGGGGGCCGCAGGAGGACAACAACCCCGCAGCAGGACCGCTATCTGGTCCTTTGTGCAAGGAGGAACAGGAGGAGCACTGCCGGAGCTCTACAAAACGACCTTCAACAGGCCACTAATGTGCAGGTTTCTGCTCAAACAGTGAGAAACAGAATGCATGAGGATGGTATGAGGGCCCGACGTCCACAATTGGGGCCTGTGCTCACAGCCCAACACCGTGCAGCCCGATTGACCTTTGCCAGAGAACATCTTGGTTGGCAGATTCGCCATTGGCGCCCTGTTTTCTTCACAGATGAGAGCAGGTTCACACTGAACACATGTGACAGACGTGAGAGAGTCTGGAGACGCTGTGGAGAACGTTCTGCTGCCTGCAACATCCTCCAGCATGACTGGTTTGGCGGTGGGTCAGTGATGGTCTGGGGAGGCATATCCTTGGAGGGCCGCACAGACCTCTACGTGCTAGCCAGAGGTACCATGACTGCCATTAGGTACCGGGATGAGATCCTCAGACCCATTGTCAGACCATATGCTGGTGCAGTGGGCCCTGGGTTCCTGCTCATGCACGACAATGCTCGTCCTCATGTGGCCAGAGTGTGTCAGCAGTTCCTGTATGTCGAGGGCATTGATGCTATGGACTGGCCTGCACGTTCCCCAGACCTGAATCCAATCGAGCACCTCTGGGACATCATGTCTCGTACCATTCGCCAACGCGATGTCGCACCACAGACTGTCCAGGAGTTGACCGATGCCCTGATCCAGGTCTGGGAGGAGATCCCTCAGGAGACCATCCGTCATCTCATCAGGAGCATGCCCAGACGTTGTAGGGAGTGCATACAGGCACGTGGAGGCCACACACACTACTGAGCCTCATTTTGAATCGTCTTGAAGAATTTCCACAGAAGTTGGATCAGCCTATGTTCTCATTTTCCACTTTGATTTTGAGTATGATTCTGAATCCAGACCTTAATGGGCTAATGATTTTGATTCCATTGATCATTCTTAGGTTATTTTGCTCTAAACACATTCCTCTGTCTAATAAATAAAGATTTTCAACTGAAATATTTCATTCATCGAGGTCTATATTGTGTTTTTAGGTGTTCCCTTTATTTTTTTGAGCAGTGTATATATTAAATATATTATTGGCCCTGTGATGGCCTGGCGGCCTGTCCAGGGTGTCTCCCCGCTTGCTGCCCAATGACTGCTGGGATAGGCTCCAGCATCCCCGCAACCCTGAGAGCGGGATAAGCAGTTTGGATAATGGATGGATGGATGGATGGATGGATGGATGGATATTATATATGAGGTATTGGTATGATATGGTATATGATATAAAACAAGGATATGGCCAGGCAACATTATAGTAAGTTTAGCTACACATTATTTTGCATAATGGGCATTTAGATTATATTGAAATGTGTTTCTTCGGTTTGACTAAACTCATCATCAATATAGTACAGTCCTTTATAAGACTGAAGGAAGAATCTCCGTGTTGTCTGCAGGTGTGAAGCCGGATGTGGGCATGTGTCCTGATCACTGCACTAGTGCCTCCTCTGGTCGGTCGGGGCGCCTGTTCTGGGGGGGAAGGGGAACTGAGGGAAATCCTCTCATGCAGTACGTCCCCCTGGTGAAACTCCTCACTGTCAGGTGAAAAGAAGCGCTGGTGACTCCACATGTATCGGAGGAGGCATGTGGTAGTCGGCAGACGGGGTGGAGCAGCGACCGGGACGGCTCAGAAGAGTCGGGGTAATTGGCCGAGTACAATTGGGGAGAAAAAAGGGGGGAAAATCCCCCAAAAAAAAGATCGAAGGAAGAAGTAGTGATTATTACATATAGAATTACAAGAAAGGGGCAGCTGATGTAATGGTCACCGGCACAGAGGACCCAGTCAGCAGATCTAGAGACACACTAGTTGAAGCCCCTGTATTTGTGCCAGTTTTGTCTAGTATATGTCCTCCTGCCTTTCTCTCGCTCCGTGCTTGTAACAGTATGTGTCAGTCAGTGAGTGTTGCAACCTGCACATGGGCTAATTATGCAAATTTCCTGAGGGATTAAGCAGTTTGCAGAACTGGATATTATTTTTCGCTCTTGGTTATTATAGGTCATTACATTTGGAGAAGGCACTACTACGTGTAGTTGAATAGCAGCACACTTACAGTGTTTTGTGGGTCTGTATGCAGTTTTTCTTTGTTGTTATGTTTGAAAGCAGTTTGTTACCAAGAAAGCAAAACCCCTTTGAGTCATGGTTTTTGACATTTATGTGTTTCATTATTATTTATGTATTTCATCCCATGCAGATACATCAAAAATGCTCAGTGCACTATGCCCCTTGTTGTATTTGTTGCTTACTTGACAGTCTTTTCATGTCTCCAAATATCTGTCCCCTTCTCTCTTGTGCCTTAGTGTAGTTTGTCAGAATCAGAATCTGTCCATCCCCACCTCTTTGTTCCCTCAGTCTGTTACATATGTCTGTCCCATGACAGCATATGTGCAGTCTGCACATAAAAGCCCACACTCGCTGATAGATTTGCATGCACAGTGTACAGCAGTGAGCCAGGCGGGCCTCCACAAGGGAATATGCCAGTGAGATACACCACACTATTGTGTAATCACTGGTCTTTTGCACCACACAAGCCACACACACACACACACACACACACACACACACACACACACACACACACACACACACACACACACACACACACACACACACACACACACACTTGGGGGAACCAATAATCAATGCATTAAAAACAATGCAAAATTTAAAAAAAATAATCTGCAAACCATGCACACATAAATTTGCACCAGTAACTGATTGAGGAAGTACACAAATCCTGTGTGGACATTTTCAAATGCTACTTCAACAAAAGTATTAGCATTCATGTGTCAAAAATAATAATGAATAACCTTTTCTATAGTATTCTCTTTATCCAGAAAATGCTCCATCTTCATCTTCAAAAAGGTTAACCTTGTAAAAGGAATCTGGCGCTCTCGCTCACTTGCGCACACACACATGCACACACTTTAAAACAGATAAGGCAACCATTCACAGGTGCGGTAGGGTCATGGTAGCTCTATTCACCCATGTCAGTGTGTACCGCCCTTTTCAGTGTCTCGCTTTCTATCTCATTTTACATGCAGTAGATTGCATAGCTCGAAAAAAAAAAGAAAAGACGTGTAATTACTAAACATCGTAGTTAACTCGGAGACTGACTCAGTGTTCTAGCGTGGGTTTTGATGGTGTCATTCGGGTCACAGGTGGTGTGTGACCTCAAAATATTACGCACATTTGTGCACGTATAGACTCACAAATAAACCCAGATACACATAGACAACTCACGTGGAGAGGTACAGGCTTTCACAGGGACACACATCCAGAAACACACCGATTAAATGTGGTGTAATGAACTCGTTGTTCTTAAGGACAAACTGCATTTCACCAGTCGGAGATATTCGCCATATTTCAAGGTCATATTTGGACGTACTGCAGGCCCCAACTGGAAGCTAACAGCCTGCTATGGAGAGAAGCATTTTGACTGTTTATTTTTAAGCCCAACACCAGCAAAGGGAGGGAGCATTCAGCTAGGTTTGGTTTAATGAAGATCTACCTTACATCGTTTTAATGCACTTGCACTGTGTGATATTTAGATAGACAATGCCGTTGTCTGATGCCAAGCACCTTATCGTTAGAGCCTCACTGGATGCTTTGGTATCCATCCATTATCCGAACCGCTTATCCTGCTCTCAGGGTTGCGAGGATGCTGGAGCCTATCCCAGCAGTCACTGGGCGGCAGGCGGGGAGACACCCTGGACAGGCCGCCAGGCCACCACAGGGCCGACACACACACACACATTCATACCTAGGGGCAATTCAGTATGGCCGATTCATCTGACCTACATGTCTTTGGACTGTGGGAGGAAACCGGAGCCCCCGGAGGAAACCCACGCAGACACGGGGAGAACATGCAAACTCCACACAGAGGACTTTGGTATCCATGGAGACACAAATGGAAAACTCACCGCTTGATCCCCAGGAGGTCACCGGTGTGACTTGCCAGTTCAGCCTTCTCTTTTTCCCTGCCTCTCTCACACTCAGAAATTCTGTCCTTTTCTCTTTCACTCCCCACAAACTGTCTCCCAGCCCCCCCCCCCCCCCCCCCCCAAGCACACACAGAAAGCGTTTGCGCAGCTATCCTTATTAGGACATTGCATTGACTTCCTGAATAGCCTAACCCTAACCTTAACCTCAACCTACTTTCAATTCCAACCATACCCCTAACCTTAACCAGGACCCCCCGAAATGACGTGTTGCCTGATTAGGACCGGGCTTTGGTCCCTATGAGGACTACTGGTCCCAAGAAGCTTAGTGTTTATACTGGAAAAGGTCTCCAAAAGGTAACACACACACACACACACACACACACACACAGGCCACCTGTAGAGCAGATACTTGAGAGGAAATTAGGATGGCAGTTCTGCCATTATTTACACACCCCCCTCAGCATTATCATCACCATCAAATGAAATGATTAAAATATATATAGATTTTAGATTTGTATAGTTTGTGTGGGGATGGGGTGGGGGGTGGGTGTGTCTGTGTGGAGAGGAGGAGGTCATATGCTTCATATTTGATTATGCATGCATCATGCAGTTAGGACGCATGATGCCACCCTCCTCTATTGTTCGGAGGGTTCATTGGGACCTCTGTCTTGATGGCTGGGACAGCACAGATTAATGTCTGTTCCCATCGCACTCTGTCTCTCTCGCCCTCTCTCCCCCTCTCTCTTTCTGTTTCTCTTTGAATGAGAGGGGCAGAGTCAGTTCCTGTGTCATTGTTAGAGATCCATCTGTCCAACCACACACACGCACACTTGCACATACACAACAGCAATTAAACCTGTTTGACACACTTGACAGAGTGGGGCTGTGGGCTGTGTGTGTCCGGCACGAGCCATCTGTGGAACCATTGCCCCCATGCACGGACACACACACACACACACACACACACACACACACACACACACACACACACACAGTGTCACAGGCTGCGGCATTAAATAGATTTCATTCACCAATATTCCCCCAACACCTCCTTTTTACTGGGGCGAGAGGGGGCTCCCAGTCATCCTCCTTTTCTCGCCTCCTGTGATGGACAGATGAGACAGACAAGTGGAGGGAGGAGATGGATGGATGAGTGGGTAGACGATGAAGGAGGCCAGAATGGATGGACGGCAGATTGGGAAGCTTCCCTTTCAGTTGCTGATCCTGCCTGAAGTAGGCCACCGAGCAGACAGATAGATTAGACAGACCAGCTGTAATTACTGGTCCACCCACCCACCTCCCATCTGAGGAACGTCCCCCTCCCCCTTCTGTGTTGAATTGATATTGGGCTTTAATATGAGATTATCATATGGAGATCATTGAATGCATGGACCAGTCTGGGCCTTCTCTGTGTCGAGGAGGGGCTTTTATAATTACACTGCAGATGTGGCCAACGCTCACAACCCTGTATTCTTCTAGAAGGGTGGAAGGGAAAACAGGGACACCTCATGCGTAATAGTTCTTGAAAGACATTTTAACAATCTACCAAGCATGCAGTGCCAGCGTGTGTATAACATGAAACATAAAACAGCCCATGGGAAAACTTAAAGCTCTAGTTTTCCCATGTTATTTTCTGTTGGGCTCGTATTATTCTCCCTTCTGAGAAATGTTCACTTACCTACTGTGGGGGGGGGGGGGAAGAATGCAGGGTCACGAGAGAACAGAAAAATACACCTGGCTCTGTTTTGAACCAAGACATTCAGGGACACCTGGGTTTCGTGGAAACTCGTCCACAGTGCTGCCACAACAGTGTGTGATAAATACGAGCGAGTGGTCAAGTCTGACTGATGCCATGGAAGCGTAACTAGCCTATAGGATGGATAAACACACTTGCACAATTGCAACCTCTAACGCGTCACAGGGCCCACCTGTTTACATAACAGTAAGATCACAATGTATGATAGAAGCCTGCATTAGTATATTTTGTTTTTTTGCAAATGGTGTTCCTGCAGATACTTCAGTACTGACGCAGTAAATTGAAAGCTTTAACTCTAGTATGTTTCATAGATTATTATTTTTGCCTTTCCTGGCATGTCTTATTCCCTCGGCTGTTGGAGCTTTTCAGGTCTGGATGCAAAGGGGTCTAACGAATCACTTTTATCTTGCCGGTCAGCGTTCATAGTAGGGGTTTTGGTCCTACCAGCAGCCAATAGGCCGTTTGTTCTCACATTCAGCAGGAAGGTGCAGGACTAAGGAAAACCACAATATTTGCAACTTGGTCTTCCGAGGTTCAAGCGAAGCAGTAGAGTAATTTTCCTATTGGCTTGAACGTTCGAGCCCTGAGTATGCGCACGGCTCGGCGCTTGAAAAGTAACTGGAGGGGTGTGTGTGTATGTGCGCGTGGTGGTGGGGGGGGGGGCTATACCATTACGCGTGTGAGAAAGAGGGGGGTTAAAAACGATGTCAGCGAACATGTGAAAAGGGATGAGGGGAAGAAAAAAATATATAATATCCTTCATACGTAGCGAGTGAATACGATACGCGACGCGTCCTCGTAGCTTCGTTTATCTACGTTGTCCGCTCGTGCAAAGGACGCGTCGCAAGCTCGCGGTTTGTTTTCGTTGCGTCATTGTTGGAAAGAAGCGTCCCTCCCCCCCCCCCCCCGCGTGTCGAAGCTCAGTGGTATCGCCGATGTGAGGTGAAACGCTCCCAGCCTCTCTGTCAGTGGTCTTAAAATGAAGCTTGCACCCGGCGGCGAGGTGAAAAACGGGACAAAATGTAGAGCTGGCGTCTACCTACTGCTCTGCACGACTCCGAAGACGTCTTTTATGGGCCTCCATGACGAGCTTGAAGTCACTATTATGTCGGAGGGAGCAGCCGAAGCCGGGTGCCTGCTGGTGTACAGAGTTCTCCGCTGTCTATTTATTTGAGTCTGGAGCAGGAATTCAGATACTAAGCGGAGACTTCCAAGTAGACAGACAGACATAGACACATACACACACGTACAGATAGCTGGGTATAAGATAGATAGAGACGAGTTATCCGATGCGGTTTTAAGTCGTTTTTTGTCTCTTTTTTATTTTATTTTTTCCGCATTTTGTAATCCTTGTTGGAGAAGCTGTCGTTTGTCAGAAATTGAACAGCAATGTATAACACGGTTTGGACGACGGAAAAAGAAGAAGATGATTGGAGGGATGTGATGATGCCCTACTCCACAGAGCTGATCTTTTATATAGAAATGGACCAACCACCAGGTATGCATGATAAACGTTATCGAGTTTAAAGGAGACGAAGGGGGGGGCGGGGGGTCGGTTAGTTTAATTTCTACTGAAATCGGCGAGGACTCGGGGAGGGCGCACATCCCGTGCAAAGCAAGTAGCAGTGTGTTGGAAGAAGTCCTCAGGCCCCAGCCGAGTATTGTATTGCCCGCAATTATTAGCGGCGAATAACTTACTCCGCTGCAAAAAATGTCAGTTTTTGTGCACCACTTGTGTTACGTCTCAACTCACGCTACAGCCGGTCGGGTGTTGTACTATAGCGTTAGATGTACACAAGGACAGTGTTGCATTTTATACTTTAGCGCTGTTCGCGTCGCAGTGACACACGCGTTGACACCAGGCATATGGCGAGTCGTGTCGTTTCTCTTGCATCATTTTATCGTTTATATTACGGTGCAATATCGTTATTATTGCAGAAAAAAGCACTGGATGTGGATCTATCTGTCCCACTGTCGGTCCATAGGTGCAAAGCGATGGCTCCACAAGTCTATTGTGAAGCGGCACAGAGGCAGTCTCATCTGGAGACAATAGTCTCCCGCAGTTTCCCAAGTCGCTGGTTATCGGCGGTGATCAGCGCAGATGCCCCACTATCAAAAGAGACGACAGGGGGGGAAAAAGGTGTCGGAAAAGGCGAGAGTTGGCGTGGTCGGACGTTTTTGCTCAAGTTATGTTTGCCAATTCTACCAGTACATTTCACGAAATCATCAAATATTGCTTTGAATAGTAAACCCAATAACAGATCAGCTATGCGATGGGTCTACTTATATTACACAACTTAAAGGCATCTGAAACATCGCCTTACTCGTCCCAAATAGTTGAAAGGTGGCTTGTTCCGGCACAGCAACGCCGTGGGGGGATGGGATACAAGCCACCGAGAGGTCGCAACTGTGAAAGGTAGAAAATACGTCATCCAGGTCTGGCAGCACATCCGGGGTGCATGTGCGTTTACGTCTTTAGAT